>NC_084635.1:31023263-31028263 GCF_033978795.1 Nerophis ophidion
ACAATGCTAGAAACTTTGAGAGAACAGGATGGAACGACAAGGAAATTAACACAAATACCTTTTTTTCCCGATATATGATGAAAATATTCCCACACGGTGGAAATTATCTCCAACGACGATAAATGACAAATGACCAACTGTCAAGCTTGGACTTGGTCTTGGGTTGTTTCCCCGAGGTGCAAAGCGAATGGAGTGGAAACGGCGTGAAGGTAAAGACAACTTTATTTTAACACTAAAACTAAAAACAGGAACCAACAAAAAGCACGCACAATGGCGGTACAAAAAACTGTGGTATGAAACAGAAGACTAGCACGAAGGCAATCAACGATAAGCATGAAACAAAAACTTGCACTGCGGCATTAATAACAAGAAAACTTACTGTGACAAGGGTATGAGAAAAGCAGCATGGATATCATGGGTGCAGGAGGTGATGTTGCCAGACTGACTACCTGGTATCTGTGGCTTAAATAATGAACATGATAAGTGCAAACAGGTGTGAGACAAGACAGGTGAACTGATTGATCGTCATGGTGACAAAACAGGGAATGAAAAAAAAGGAACTTAAAAAGTCCAGAGCATCTGATATTCCTAGGCAGTCTCCCATCCAAGTACTAACCAGGCCAGACACTGCTTAGCTTTGAGAACAAACAAGATTGGGGATGCTCAGGGAAGTATGGACATACAAACTCATGATCAGACATGACGGATGAAAACTAATGAGTTTTCACAGGTTGGCGCGCAGGTGCCAGTGCGACACAGTTCGCGTATCAGTCACGTGACCAAAACAGCTTATGATCGGCCACGTGACTTTCTAAGAGCGGTACGCACACCGAAACAGGGTTTCGCTCTATGAGCTCGACCGGTGTTGCCGGACCCATCTCTAGTATTCACAGTGACTTCCCTGCCTTCCGTGATCGAGCCTTGTCCTTCGACATCCAACCAGATTCCTGACTGCCTTCCTCGATCCACGACCTCCCTGCTCGGACCCAGACCACGCATGCCTCGCTCCTCCCCACGACCCCTTGCCTGTCCACCAACTGCCTCTTCGTCTTGCCCCTCGTGATTCGACGAAAGATTACAACCAACACTCACAGACAACAACCCTTGGTAACATTTACATTATTAATATTACACATAGTCACACTCATTCACTTGGAGTAGCATACACATGTCACGTATCCATCAAAGGTTTACAATAAACCTTGAAAAACCGCAGTTCTGTCCTGGTTGTCGCCTCCTTCCCTTCTCTGAACACAACATGTAGTTTAGCTTACCAAATTTTTCAAGCAAATTGCCTATCACGGGTTTTCTCTACTTTTGTGTGTTATTTGTAAAATATTCGAGCTTTATCAAACATGTTCAAATATCTTTTTATTCTATTAATGTTTTCTTGCGACAGTTACATTCCTTATTGGTTTCAGAGTCGTTTAGTCTGGGAGTAGGCAGTCCTTTTGCAATTGCTTTGTTGTGGTTTGAAATGATTTGTTTTATGTTATTCATACAGCTGTAGCTCAATTTAATGTTGTTCTTGTTGAATATTTTTCTTAGAGTGTTGCCTTTGGGGAAGTGTTTGTCGATCAGAGTGAGGAACTTGTGGCCGATATTGGTTGAGACGTTTTTGCTGAATGGGGGGTTGTACCACGTGTTTCGTTTTCTGATCGTTTTTGGTTGGTTTCCTGGCGTGGGTTCATAGGTGAGAGTGAAGTTGTAGCCACTTTCATCAAGTGCTTTTTGGTATGGGGGGGTTGCTTGGTCGAATTCAGCTTTGATAGTTGACAGCATCGATAGCCTTTTATTAATTCCGGTAGGTATTCTTTTCGTGGTGGTGTGTGGGTGGTTGCTGTTATGGTGCACGTATTGGAGTTTTGTGATGGGTTTTGTGAATGGTTGGTAGCAACTTCCTCAACGTCACTTTCAACCTGAGAAATAACAGCTACCAACCATTCACAAAACCTAACACAACACTCCAAAACGTGCACCATGACAGTAACCACCCACCCAGACCACGAACTGCCTCTTCGTCTTGCCCCTCGTGATTCGACGAAAGATTACAACCAACACTCACAGACAACAAACCCTTGGTAACATTTACATTATTAATATTACACATAGTCACACTCATTCACTTGGAGTAGCATACACATGTCACGTATTCATCAAAGGTTTAGGTTTTCTCTACTTTTCTGTGATATTTGTAAAATATTTGAGCTTTATCAAACAACATGTTCAAATATCTTTTTATTTTATTCATTTTTTTTTTATTATCTTCCAACAGTCCAACTCAATTTAATGGCTGCGAGAGAGTCTTAGTCACTGAAGGAATGAGGTCACCTCTGACTGGCTGGGCCGGAGGCTACGCCTCGCCTAACAGCCATGGAGTGTCAACTTGAACCTCAAACGCCCGACACGGTCTTGCCCACTTCCCGCTGAAACCCGTCGTATCGGAAAACACTGGCGACATTCCTGACAGAACAACCGAGTGAAGATGACGAGTGGAATCGGAATTTTTTTTGCTCATTCGGGGAATCTGTTGCTGAAGGTGTGGTTTTTCTGCCTGAGTGTAGGACTAAATACTCCGTCTGCCGTGTTTCCACCTGCTGTACCCACCGGGCGATGAAGAAGGGCTCTCCTCGGGGATAACACAAAGGGCAGAGGTGTTAATTATTCTACAGATAAGCAATGTCAGCAAAACTCTCTCATCGCTCCTAATGGTCCCTGTGGGGCACTTAGGTCCTCATTATGGAAACACTGTAATCTAGTGCTGATGTTATTTTGTTCAAGCGTTCAGTCTGTAACTTGACTACATTAATTTGTAATGCATACTCATGTTGTATGGTATGAACTATGAAAAAAGGACAAGAATGAAAAAAATTTTAATCATCATGATGTGAAACATGCAGATTGAAACCCTCTTTTTCAAATTAACTTCAATCAAGTTTACTCAATAAAGATGAAATTGTTGCGATCTGCTGCTCAGATCTACACTATTTATTTTTCTATTTTGTATATTTCTCCGACTCCTTATTTCCTGTTTGCTTTGTCACCATGGTCACTCATCAGTCCACCTGCTAGTCTCACCCCGCACACCTGCTAATAATTATCACCCTCCTATTTAAGCTCACCTTTTCTGTTCACTCGCTCTCGGATCCTAATTTGCCCACGCGCAACAAGTGACGACTCTCATCATTCTATGTATGTATTTTCTCGCTAGCTCTCACGTCAAGCCACTTTATTTTCTAGCTTTCATGCTGAATGTTTTGTTTACTCTTTTGTGTCCTCGTACCAAGTTTTAGTTTTCCTTGTGTTTTATCCTAGCTTTCACGCTAGCGTTTTTTTGTTTACTTTTTCTCTTTACACCAGTATTTTTGTTCATAGACTTTTGTTATTAAATAAATACCCTTTATCTTACCTATGCTGTGTTCTGCTTCGACGCATCCACGGGAAAACCACACCGGCATTACCATGCCGAAGAAGAGTCTTCACAGTAGGATCCGAGCATTAAAAAGTTTTTCCGCGTCTGGCAACCACGAGGAGACCTTCGACGAAGGCACATGGAGGGTATTCCGAGCGATGGAGGCTGAAACTCTCCGATGCAATCCAGACGAAAGCATGATGTGGGACCTGGAGGGAAAACTGGTTCCGATCGATGCTTCCGGGAGCGGTGAGTTTCCCTCCCGCAGCGCTCGCGCTCGTCCGCGTAGGAGGAAGCCGCGAAGTATGGCTTCGTCGGGCGACAGTGACTTGCCCACTCCATGTCTCCCTCCTCACGAACACAGCAACCTACAGTCAGCACACAAAACCCCTACACCATTGTTTGGGGACCCAATAACACACTTTGCTAACAGTTTTACCGACTGGGCAAATTCCCAACTTGTGTCCCGCGCAGATGACGTCATTTCGTCGACGCTCCCCGGTAACGCAAACCCGTCCTCCGATGATGATGTCATCAACAAGGAATTTTTTGGGGAAGATTCGTTTTCTCAGCCATTTTCAAATGACAATAACATTAATAATAAAATACAAAAGTATCAGGATATTTTTTCTTATTATTCTAGTCAACCTCAGTCACCTACTTTTTCTTCTAACCCACCGTTTAAACCTCATTCTCTGCCCAAGTCCAAGGTTTTTTCTCCCTTTTCAAAGGGACACTCTGGACAATATAGAGGGGAGGGGTCTGCCCGCCTCCAAACCTCCCACCACCCTCCCTTATGGTCAGTCCCTGACCACAGGGAACGGGTCTGGGATTCCCGTCTGGAGGGGGGGGCTATGGCCTATAGTTGTGTTGCGGAGGTAGGGCAGACGCTACCTTTTCTTAAAACTGCTGAACAAAAACCTCCATGTAGGCCACCTTTACCTGTTTTTCGGCCCGCTAAACGCTTAGCTCCTCCTAGTAGACCTCCTCCACCTGTGTTTCCCCCGGCCAAATCTCAACGGCCTTGTAGACCTCCTCCACCTGTTTTTCCCCCGGCCAAGTCTCAACGGCCTTGTAGACCTCCACCACCTGTTTTTCCCCCGGTCAAATCCCAACGACCAAGTAGACCTCCTCCACCGGTGTTCAGACTCGCGAGGTCATTACCTCCAGCACGTCCTCAACCACCGGTGTTCTGCACTGCTCCCAGTCTGGTTCTCACACCAGCACATGACTCTGACCTGGTTTTCACGCCAGAATTAGACTCTCGCCTGGTTTTCACACCAGAAAATGTTTCTAGCCTGGTTCTCACGCCAGTTTCAGACTCTAAACTGGTTCTCACGCCAGCACAAACTCCAGGGCTGGAGCCCACTCTAGCACCAGTTCGTAAGCTGGAGCCCACTCCGGTACCAGCACCACGACAGGTACCGGTGCCAGCTCCGCGCCGCCAAGCACCGGTGCCAGCTCCGCGCCGCCAAGCATCGGTACCAGCTCCACGCCGCCAAGCACCGCCGACAAAGGGGCTGGAGCCCACACCAGCGCCGACGACGGGACTGGAGCCCACACCAGCGTCGACGACGGGGCTGGAACC
>NC_084635.1:31033263-31100763 GCF_033978795.1 Nerophis ophidion
CAATATGATGGCGGTCACACATAAGAGATACATGTCGGCTGCAATATGATGGTAGTCAGACATAAGGGATATGTGTAGACTGCAAGGTGATGGCATTCACACATAAGTGATACGTGTTGACTGCAATATGATGGCAGTCTCACATAAGAGATACGTGTAGGCCGCAATATGATTTCAGTCACAAACAAGAGATACGTGTTGACTGCAATATGATGGCAGTCAGACATAAGGGATACGTGTAGACTGCAATATGATGGCAGTCACACATAAGATATGTGTAGACTGCAATATGATGGCAGTCACACATAACAGATACATGTAGGCTGCAATATGATGGTAGTCAGACTTAAGGGATATGTGTAGACTGCAAGATGATGGCAGTCACGCATAACAGATACGTGTAGATGGAAATATGATGGCAGTCACACATAACAGATACATGTAGACTGCAATATGATGGCAGTCACACATAAGAGGTACGTGTAAACTGCAATATGATGGCGGTCACACATAAGAGATACATGTCGGCTGCAATATGATGGTAGTCAGACATAAGGGATATGTGTAGACTGCAATATGATGGCTGTCACACATAACATACGTGTAGACTGCAATATGATGGCAGTCACACATAACAGCTACATGTCGACTGCAATATGATGGCAGTCACACAACAGCTACATGTCGACTGCAATATGATGGCAGTCACATATAAGAGGTACGTTTAGACTGCAATATGATTTCAGTCACAAACAAGAGATACGTGTTCACTGAAATATGATTGCAGTCACACATAAAAGATACATGTCGACTGCAATATGATGGCAGGTAATCCACCTTTTTCATTGTCCCATGTAAAGCACCGGTTCCATTGGCAGCAAAACAGGCCTCGAGCATAATACTATCACCACCATGCTTGACGGTAGGTTTGGTGTTCCTGGAATGTAAGGCCTCACCTTTTCTTCCTCCAAACACATTGCTGGGTATTTTGGCCAAACAGCTCAATTTTTCCTTTCATCTGACCACAGAACTTTCTTCCAGAAGGTCTTATCTCTGTCCATTTGATGTCAGATGAAACAAATATCGAGCTGTTTGGCCCCACTACCCTATATATGTATTCATAGACGGATAGATATACCGGCCCCCAGACACATTCTTCTTCTCTAAATTTGGCCCCCAGAGTCAAAATAATTGCCCAGGCCTGGCGTGGATGTTGTGTTTTCTTCTCACCCTCCATTTCTAACTTATCATCCGCTCATCTTTCAACCCGCCCCTGAAATAAATCATCCTCTGAGAGGAAAAAAAATAAAGACAGCATCGCTCATCTGTCCGCACACGAAATAAGACGTCAGGCCTGACGATCATATTTATGTAAAAAACGTGTTTGTTCCGAGAGGTGCGACATGTTTCGCCTTCGCACTCCATGAAATTCATGCATGTTTATTATGCATGCCGATCGGAAATTGCTGCAGCGTCTCACGTCAGCGCTGCCGGTGCAGACATTAGTGTTTTCCCCGTATGGATCAGTGACGCTATCGGACCGTCGATCACGCTCGTCGATGAATATTTGATGTCGCAAAACGGTTTTGCTTCCAACGCGGAAATCCCGAGTCGTCTAAAAGCCAAACACTCACACAGCGTCCTATTTTTTTAAATATGTGTATTTATTTATTAAATTATTTATCTATTTATTTTATTGTTATTAATTTTTATTTTCATGTATTTTATTTTATTATTATTATATCATTTTGAAAAAGTGCGTGTTGACATGTTGAAGATCTATTTCTCGGCCCCTGTTTGAATAAATATTCTCTGCTTTTCTTCAGTGCTTGTTTTCAAGAGGAAATATATTGTTTAAAAAATATGATTTTTTTAGAAAAACACAATTTGCTCTGTCAGTTTTTTTTTTAATCCGTGAAATACATATTAATTGTGCACAGTCACACAGATACACAGAAATGTTATGGAAAATGTGTATTTGCATCCCTTAATTGTTTCCAAACGGCGCCTGTGACAGGGCAGTAAAACGGCTGATCCAACAAAATAGAAGTCATCGTCATGGGCCCTCGAGCTTTAGAAGCTAGCTCTCCAAATCACCTCAACAAACTCGATAAATCCACGGTGAGGTTTTGGTAAAATTACTGAGGAATTTGTGAAACTGAAGCAGTACAAAACAATTCCATTGTAGGTTAATAATATTAACATACACACTCGTAAATGTGTTAGCATATTAGCTCATTCTGACAACGCCGGTGTCATTGCATGTACAAATGTGCATGAAAACACTCCTACAGACATCACACATGGGACTGTTTAGCAAGAAAGAATTGTTTTAGTTATATTGTAAAACTTACAATCGTTGCTTAGCGTGATGAATGAATAATTCATTTGAGTAGAAACGCTACGGACGGCTAGAATAACCACTGTCCCTTTATTTCCTGTTGAAAGCACAACATGGGAGGACACTGCAGTACCAGTAGTATGCGAACTCACCCAAAAGATGGCACCGTATAGCACAAACGCTAAAAAAACATTCTCAGGGTATTTTAATTTTTAAAATGTTTTTCTTTTCATGCTAACGATGCTATGATGACAGCACATACACATATGGATAAAAAAAATCTTACGGACATCACACATGGGACAATTTAGTAAGTATGAATTGTTTTAGTTGTATTGTAAAACTTACAAATGTTGCTTGGCGTAATGAATGAATAAATCTCTTCAGTAGAAACGTTACGAACGGCTAGAATACCCATTGGAAGGACTCTGCAGTACCTGTAGTGTGCGAACTTGTCCAAACAATAGCGCCATATAGCTCGTACGATAAAACACATTCTCAGTGTGTTTGCTTTTTAATTATTTTTTTATTAAGATTTTTATCACAGCAATCAGCAAATAAATATCCATTAATTAGCAGCACCATTTTATAGACCCCAGGGTTCAAAGTGTAGGAACAAAAGTAGCGGCTTATATTCCAGAATTTACGGTACGGTTACTTGATACTTGTTTATATTGACAAATGTGCTGTTTTTGACTGCAATAATGTTCAACGAGGTACATATATCTAGTGCGTGCTTAGCTGTTGTGTAGCTGCTAGCTGTTTACCTTTTGTAAATGGCTCTGCTAAAATAAAAGGAACCTTGTGTGCTAATTGGAGGAAACTTCCTTGTTAACTGGCTCTATATTTCCATGTGATATAAACAAGTGTGTTTGTTTAAATTCAATTACCGTATTTCCTTGAATTACTGCCGGGTCAAACTCGCTTCGCAAAATAATTAGCGTATGCTTAGTATTACCACCGGGTCAAACTCGTCACGTCACGAGTGACACTTCCCCTGTCATCATTTTCAAAATGGAGGAGACTGATTTCAATTTGAAATCGCATAAAGGGAAGAATATTAAGAGCTATTCAGTAGGATTTAAGGTCCAAGCTATTGAATACCGGTATGCTAAAAAGAACAGTGAGCAGCTGTGTTTTATCAATATACCGTAGCTGCGTGTGTCAAATATGAGTCATTAAATGACTCCCGCCTCCTGGTGGTAGAGGGCGCTAGTGATCCTTCTTGCGACTACTCGGCTGCAGAAGAAGTGACAATGAGTGACGTGATATGTGCTGGGACAGATATGACGCGGGAGGTGCACGACGGACCTTTTAGGACAGGGGTAGGGAACCTATGGCTCTAGAGCCAGATGTGGCTCTTTTGATGACTGCATCTGGCTCTCAGATAAATCTTAGCTGACATTGCTTAACGCGATAATTATGAATAATTTCGCTGGTAATCACAGTGCTAAAAATAACGTGCAAAATATAAAACATTCTCGTGCATTTAAATCCATCCATCCGTTTTCTACCGCACCTGTTCAAGACGTCGCATTAATAGTAAGAAGTATTTTATGTCACAATGGGGGGGTCGCAGCTTGCTGCAGGGTCGTTCTTCCAGGAAGGCAGACGGACTACTCGGGACATGGCATTCAGGTAAAAACATTATTTAATTTAAACTAAAAAAAAGATACAAACAAAAATCGCTCACAGTGGAGGCACAACTTGGGCTAAGGAAGAAAGCTAACGCATAAACAGACTATGAACATAAATCAAACAAAACTTACTTGGCATGGCATGAAGCACGAAACTATGGCAAGGCATGAAACAAGTCAGCACAGAGCAAGAAAAGGTCACATTGACGCCAGAGCAACTGACTGGCAAAGACGAGCTTAAATACTGCCTCTGATTAGTGCTCGGGAAGCAGGTGAGCGGGCATTTTGTCCACCAGAGACAGGAGGACAAAATGAGTAACCAAGGAAACAAGACAAGGGAGTGGAAAAAAACAGGAACTTAAAGAGTCCAAAGGACAAACAGCATATGGCCAAACAAAAACATGATCAACAGACATTTGATTTATTATTGGTTAGCTTCAGAACAACAAAGTTATTAAAAAGAATAAGAGACTTATTATACTCCAAAAATGTTGGTCTTACTTAAAAATGCACACATTTAGTTGTATTCAGTGTTAAATAATATGATATGGCTCTCACGGAAATACATTTTGAAATATTTGGCTTTCATGGCTCTCTCAGCCAAAAAGGTTCCCGACCCCTGTTTTAGGATGCTGGCTATGTAAACAACCAGACTGAAATAAATAATGTTCCAGTCCTAAATACCCAGTGTATTATTTATACAATAACACTTCATGGTGGCAGCGGTGGGATAAAGAGATCACCCACGGAGCAGAACGGGAGGGGGAGTTGTACGAGGATAATTCTGTTGTCGCCCGCACCACACGTGAGGAGCCGAGCTAACTGATAGCAGCGGTCTGATAGCAGTTTTCTAAACTGGACTTTCAATCAAAGCAGGAGGTAATAAAGGAAGATCTCTCATGATCCACTTCATGGATCGTTTGTCGTTTACTTTTCTATATGTTTGATCGCGTTTTGGACTCTGCCGTTTCCCTGAGTTGAACACTTCCTCGTTTATACTCGTCACCATGGCAACTTAATTGTTTCACCTGCATTGGCGCCTGGCGCACACCGGTCGTTAATGATTGTGTTGTATTTAAGACCGCCTGCTACCTCAGTTCCTCCTGGACGTTTTGCTCGCTTAAGGCAACTGTTACGTCGTGTATTCTCGTTTCCCTTTTGTTTGTTCCACGCTAAATTTAGATTTACTACTTCGAACTCTGAACTCTGCCTCTTGCTAATAGTAGCATTTAGCATCCCGCGCTAAGGCACACCTTTGTTTGGCTCTTTTGTCAAGTGTTACTTTGGTTATTTCTATTAAACTCTGCTCCTACCTTCATTCCTGCCTGCTCCAGTCCTTTGGCATCGAGAGTTGGCACTCCTTGCGCATCTCCATCGAGACGGATAGACTTTTAAAACTGAAGAAAGATAAGGAAGACTTCTATAAACAAGTTATCGATGCTTTTGATCTGAAGGAGATGGCGTGGACTTCTTTTATAACATGGGTGTCAAACTCTGGCCCTTCATTTGGCCCTGGAGGCAATATCAAATTAACATTAGAGCTGGCCCGCCGGTATTATACAGAGGCGGTGCCGCTCTAACGCCGCATTCACCGCTAATGCTCATACTTGCCAACCCTCCCGATTTTCCCGGGAGACTCGCCAAGTTCAGTGCCCCTCCCGAAAATCTCCCTGGGCAACCATTCTCGTGAATATCTCCCAATTTCTACCCGGACAACAGTATTGGGGGCCGCGCTTTAAAAGCAATGCCTTTAGCGTTCTCTACAACCTGTCGTCACGTCCGGTTTATCCTCCATACAAACAGCGTGCCGGCCGAGCCTCATGATATAAACAGTGTGTACACACTTATAAGTGAATGCAAAGCATACTTAGTCAACAGCTATACAGGTCACACTGAGGGTGGCCGTATGAACAACTTTAACACTGTTACAAATATGCACCACACTATGAACCCACACCAAACAAGAATGACAAACACATTTCGGGAGAACATCCACACCGTAACACAACAGAACAAATACCCAGAATCCGTTGCAGCACTTACTCTTCCGGGACGCTACAATACACGCTACCACCTAAAAAGGTTAATTTGTTCAACATTGGCCCGCGGCTTTGTTCAGTTTTAAATGTTGGCCCTCTCTGTATTTGAGTTTGACACCCCACAGAATACAAGAATGGGAAAGAATTCCACTTTCAAAGCTTCAACAATTAGTTTCCTCAGTTCCCAAAAGTTTATTGAGTGTTAAAAGAAAAGGTGATGTAACACAGTGGTGAACATGCCCTTTCCCAACTACATTGGCACGTGTTGCAGCCATTAAATTCTAAGTTAATTATTATTTGCAAAAAATAAAACATTAAATCATGACATTGACCATCAAATATCTTGTCTTTGTAGTGAATTCAACTGAATATGGGTTGAAAAGGATTTGCAAATCATTGTATTCCGATAAACAACTTCAACACTGTTACAAATATGCACCACGCTATAAACCCACACCAAACAAGAATGACAAACACATTTCGGGAGAACATCCACACCGTAACACAACAGAAAAAATACCCAGATCCCTTGCAGCACTTACACTTCTGGGACGGTACAATACACGCTACCACCTAAAAGGTTAATTTGTTCAACCTTGGCCCGCGGCTTTGTTCCGTTTTAAATGTTGGCCCTCTCTGAATTTGAGTTTGACACCCCTGCTCTACAGAATACAAGAATGGGAAAGAATTCCACTTTCAAAGCTTCAACAATTAGTTTCCTCAGTTCCCAAAAGTTTATTGAGTGTTAAAAGAAAAGGTGATGTAACACAGTGGTGAACATGCCCTTTCCCAACTACATTGGCACGTGTTGCAGCCATTAAATTCTAAGTTAATTATTATTTGCAAAAAATAAAACATTAAATCATGACATTGACCATCAAATATCTTGTCTTTGTAGTGAATTCAAGTGAATATGGGTTGAAAAGGATTTGCAAATCATTGTATTCCGATAAACAACTTCAACACTGTTACAAATATGCACCACGCTATAAACCCACACCAAACAAGAATGACAAACACATTTCGGGAGAACATCCACACCGTAACACAACAGAAAAAATACCCAGAATCCCTTGCAGCACTTACACTTCTGGGACGGTACAATACACGCTACCACCTAAAAGGTTAATTTGTTCAACCTTGGCCCGCGGCTTTGTTCCGTTTTAAATGTTGGCCCTCTCTGAATTTGAGTTTGACACCCCTGCTCTACAGAATACAAGAATGGGAAAGAATTCCACTTTCAAAGCTTCAACAATTAGTTTCCTCAGTTCCCAAAAGTTTATTGAGTGTTAAAAGAAAAGGTGATGTAACACAGTGGTGAACATGCCCTTTCCCAACTACATTGGCACGTGTTGCAGCCATTAAATTCTAAGTTAATTATTATTTGCAAAAAATAAAACATTAAATCATGACATTGACCATCAAATATCTTGTCTTTGTAGTGAATTCAAGTGAATATGGGTTGAAAAGGATTTGCAAATCATTGTATTCCGATAAACAACTTCAACACTGTTACAAATATGCACCACGCTATAAACCCACACCAAACAAGAATGAAAAACACATTTCGGGAGAACATCCACACCGTAACACAACAGAAAAAATACCCAGAATCCCTTGCAGCACTTACACTTCTGGGACGGTACAATACACGCTACCACCTAAAAGGTTAATTTGTTCAACCTTGGCCCGCGGCTTTGTTCAGTTTCAAATGTTGGCCCTCTCTGTATTTGAGTTTGACACCCCTGCTCTACAGAATTCAAGAATGGGAAAGAATTCCACTTTCAAAGCTTCAACAATTAGTTTCCTCAGTTCCCAAAAGTTTATTGAGTGTTAAAAGAAAAGGTGATGTAACACAGTGGTGAACATGCCCTTTCCCAACTACATTGGCACGTGTTGCAGCCATTACATTTTAAGTTAATTATTATTTGCAAAAAATAAAACATTAAATCATGACATTGACCATCAAATATCTTGTCTTTGTAGTGAATTCAACTGAATATGGGTTGAAAAGGATTTGCAAATCATTGTATTCCGATAAACAACTTCAACACTGTTACAAATATGCACCACACTATGAACCCACACCAAACAAGAATGACAAACACATTTTGGGAGAACATCCACACCGTAACACAACAGAAAAAATACCCAGAACCCCTTGCAGCACTTACTCTTCCAGGACGCTACAATACACGCTACTACCTAAAAGGTTAATTTGTTCAACCTTGGCCCGCGGCTTTGTTCAGTTTTAAATGTTGGCCCTCTCTCTATTTGAATTTGACACCCCTGATTTATAAGTAAAGGTAAGACCATAATAACGTGGCGCAGTGGCAGAGTGGCCGTGCGCAACTCGAAGGTCCCTGGTTCAATCCCCACATAGTACAGACCTCGTCACGTCTGTTGTGTCCTTGAGCAAGACACTTCACCCTTGCTCCTGATGGGTGCTGGTTAGCGCCTTGCATGGCAGCTCCCTCCATCAGTGTGTGTGAATGGGTGAATGTGGAAGTAATGTCAAAGCGCTTTGAGTACCTTGAAGGTAGAAAAGCGCTATACAAGTACAACCCATTTATTTATTTATCATTTAAATGTCCTTTTTATGATGGTATCCTTACATCACACTCAAATTTTTACTGCATGCCTTTGGCAAATTTAGCACCCCGTATACGGTAATGTAATTCAGCAAATATCTAATTGATTTCTGCGGAGGTGTTTCTTTCATAAATAGAGTTTGCTGCAAACGAGATCCCGCACATGAAAGCCAAACAAAAAAGGTGCTCCCGCGTGCTTCAAATAGACCGCCGTTTAGTTAAGAAACACTTTTGTTTACGCCAGGTTTTATCCTTTTTCCCCCGCGTCTAACGAGCAACCTGCTGTTAAAATGCATCTCGCTGGTCGCTCGGTTTCACTACAGTCGTCCAATAATTGGCCGCGCACGTTGCACATCTGCCGCCTGTTACCTCCAGTCGGTGCCGCGGGTAAAACATCACACGGCGTATTTAGGCTGACAAATGGAGTGAGGGCGCCGGTGTGCCGCGTCTCGCCGACTCGTCACGTTTTAACGCTGCCGACGATACAGCGTGTTCATTAACGCTGTTTGCAGAAAGTGCGGCCATTTAAAGCAGAAGAAAGCACTTCACTAACAACTTGCATGTGGTTTTTTTTGCTCCTGAAGATGAATCTACCAGTTAGTCTTACAGTAATTGGTGGATCCCTAAATGCCGGACTCGATATGTCGCCCCCTATTGGTGTGACGTCATCTGCACAACTGGAGCGCATTTCCCAGCTTTAAGGCATATCAAACTATTAGTTTGATCACTTAAATCAGGGGTGTCGAAGTCAAATACAGAGAGGGCCAAAATTTAAAACGGAACAAAGCCGCGGGCCAAGGTTGAACAAATTAACCTTTTAGGTGGTAGCGTGTATTGTAGCGTCCCGGAAGAGTAAGTGCTACAACGGATTCTGGGTATTTGTTCTGTTGTGTTACGGGGTGGATGTTCTGCCGAAATGTGTTTGTCATTCTTGTTTGGTGTGGGTTCACAGTGTGGTGCATATTTGTAACAGTGTTGAAGTTGTTTATCGGAATACAATGATTTGCAAATCCTTTTCAACCCATATTCAGTTGAATTCACTACAAAGACAAGATATTTGATGGTCAATGTCATGATTTAATGTTTTATTTTTTGCAAATAATAATTAACTTAGAATTTAATGGCTGCAACACGTGCCAATGTAGTTGGGAAAGGGCATGTTCACCACTGTGTTACATCACCTTTTCTTTTAACACTCAATAAACTTTTGGGACCTGAGGAAACTAATTGTCTATGCTTTGAAAGTGGAATTCTTTCCCATTCTTGAATTCTGTAGAGCAGGGGTGTAAAACTCAAATACAGAGAGGGCCAACATTTAAAACTGAACAAAGCCGCGGGCCAAGGTTGAACAAATTAACCTTTTAGGTGGTAGCGTGTATTGTAGCGTCCCGGAAGAGTAAGTGCTGCAATGGATTCTGGGTATTTGTTCTGTTGTGTTACGGTGTGGATGTTCTCCCGAAATATTTATGTCATTCTTGTTTGGTGTGGGTTCATAGTGTGGTGCATATTTGTAACAGTGTTAAAGTTGTTCATAATAGGGACCCAAACAAGTTTTGCATTGAATATTGAACAAGCAAGGCTTATATAACTGTATAGTGACATGCAAAATTGAGTTTCAAATAATAACAATATTCTAAAAAATATCAATGGCATATCAAATGAAATAAAAATAAAAATTGAATGCCTCTTTTCTATTTGCAGCCTTCTGAGGTAAATATCAAAATAAACTTTTTCCACAGGCCAATAACAATTAAAATAACAATAAGGAATGAATCAAACATTGAAAGTAGCAAGAGAAAGTGAATGAAAACGTTAATTATTGCTCAGTTTGTTACACCGATTTGCTTAAACAACGCTTATACAACCTAATATTGCAAAATCAACTTTCAAAAAACAAACGAAAAAACATCACAGAAATAAAATTTAAATGAAAAAATGTAATGCCTCTTTTCTATTTGCAGCCTTCTAATGTAAATATCAACATTAGCTTTTTCCACTAGCTAATAAATTTGAAAATAAAATAATGAGGTGGTCGGGGTTGGGGAGTGGAGGGGTTTGGTGGATATTGTAGCGTCCCGGAAGAGTTAGTGCTGCAAGGGGTTCTGGGTATTTGTTGTTCTGTTGTGTTAATGTTGTTAATGCGGTTGTTCTTCCGAATTGTGTTTGTCATTCTTGTTTGGTGTGGCCTCACAGTGTGGCGCATATTTGTAACAGTGTTAAAGTTGTTTATACGGCCACCCTCAGTGTGACCTGTATGGCTGTTGACCAAGTATGCGTTGCGTTCACTTGTGTGTGTGTACAAACCGCATGTATTATGTGACTTAGCCAGCACGCTGTATGTATAGAGGAAAAGCATATTTGTAACACTGTTACAAATATGAGCCACACTGTGAAGCCACACCAAACAAGAATGACAAACACAATTCGGAAGAACAACCGCGGGCCAGCTCTAATGTTAATTTGATATTGTCTCAAGGGCAATTTGGCCCACGGGCCAGAGTTTGACACACATAACTTAAATGCATGTTATTGTCGCCCTAACCCAAGGGTGTCCAAAGTGTGGCAGCTTATGTTTTAACGGCCCGCAGCACATCATTCTAAAAATACTAAAATATATATATATTATTTATTTTTAAACTATAAAAAGTGCAATAAAAGAGCAAATTGGTGAAATGCCACGAGAAAAAGTTGCATATTTGACTCTAATAACACCATTTTTTTAATACTTTCTCAAAAAATAATAATGAATCAAAATGAATGTTGCTATAAATCATTGATAGATTTAAGGACAAAAAGGACATAAATACCACAAACATAAAAACATGAAAAATATGAACATTTGAAAAAGATATCTCCATACTCGGTTGGTAGAGTGGCCGTGCAAGCAACTTGAGGGTTGCAGGTTCGATTCCCGCTTCTGCCATCCTAGTCACTGCCGTTGTGTCCTTGGGCAAGATACTTTACCCACCTGCTCCCAGTGCCACCCACACTGGTTTAAATGTAACTTAGATATCGGGTTTCAGTATGTAAAGCGCTTTGAGTCATGTGAGAAAAGCGCTATATAAATATAATTCACTTCACTTACTAATTATATACTAACACTAATTATCCTATTGATTGTTATTATAAATATACTAAACCAATTACAATATATTTTATCTGAAGCTGATATAAAGATTCAAGCAGTGAATGAAAAATAAAAAAAATAAAAATAAAAAAAGCATTACCTTTTTAAGTGTGGGGCACTTTTAGATCCCTAAGGATTTTAGTGGAATTTAATAACTGTATTTGCTAAAAAAATAAAAAATAAAATAAAAAATAAATTCTAATAAATTTTGCTAGGAATTATTGACATATGTAGGGATCCAATAACTTCACATTAAATATTTCACTTTGAATATCTTTTTTGGGGAAAAATATTGTGTATTTTGTATTTTGCCTCAAAAAATAGGGTTTCGACCAAAAGCTTGTAAAAAGTAAACAAAAATAATGAAGTGGAATTAGCAATTCAAGGGGTTTATGAAAAAAATAATATATGACTTATTTTGAACCTTGTTTAAGACTGAAACCCTTCTGGGTCCTTAAGACCTAACTTGAGGGAGCCCCAACAATAAAAAAAAACAAAAACTGTATATTTTATTGGTTTTGAAAGTGAAGTGAAGTGAAGGGAATTATATTTATATAGCGCTTTTCTCTAGTGACTCAAAGCGCTTTACATAGTGAAACCCAATACCTAAGTTACATTCAAACCAGTGTGGGTGGCACTGGGAGCAGGTGGGTAAAGTGTCTTGCCCAAGGACACAACGGCAGTGACTGGGATGGCGGAAGGGGAATCGAACCTGCAACCCTCAAGTTGCTGGCACGGCTGCTCTACCAACCAAGCTATGCTGAGTGAAAAAATATCAACCTGGACACCCCCGCCCTAACCCGTGCCAACTTTCCAACTGACCTGGTTACCATGTCCCGTGTTGGTTTTGCTGTTATTCTTTTGAGTTTAGTGTATATTTACGTTGGGTTTGTTAATCAGTGTCTCCACCTGTTGCTGCCACTAATCGCTCCCCTGTATGTGTACATCTCAACCTGCCAGTCCTTGCGGGATTTGTGTTTGTTTGCTTTCCCTTTTTCCCAAGCTTAAGACTTTATTTTCCGTTACTTTGGTTCTGAAGTACACACTGCTGTTCTTTTCGCATCCTGAGGACACAACCAACCCAAATGCAACAATTAAAATTATGAGCAAAACGTAAAAATGAATGTGGTACCATTTTTGGACTTCCATGTTCTTCAATCTTGTCTTCCACAGACATCATTTCTTTGCTCTCTTTCAACATTTCCCTAAGCAACTTAGGAAAACATCGGATTTAATAGCCGTGTGTACAAATTGTGCGCTATAGATAAAACCTAGTGTGGTCTGTGCCCTATAAAATGAGTAAAACATCAATACAGTATTTGTTTCCCAATTTTTGTTGCATTTCAATACTTTGATAACAAATTCAAAAAATCACAACAATTGATTCTATTGAACAAAAATAAGCCCAAAATATCACGTTTGCCACACCTTCATTTTTTTGTCCTGTCCAGCCACTCAAGTAAATCATACCGTAGATATCGATGATGTATATCTGCTGTACACAAAAGAGAATTGTAGGATACCTCTCTTGTTGCCGTACAAATATGATAGTAAAAATGATAGCAGAAAAGCAGTTAGTGAAATAAATAATAATAACACAGAAATGACAATGAGCATTATTACACGACAAATGGAGCAATACAAACACCAATAGTATCACTATTGATAATGAATAATAACAATAATTGCTTCTGCTATCAACAATACAATCGTTTCAAACGTAACAATACAGACATGTAATGATAACTTGAAATACAAAAGAAAGCAGATAAGTGGAGGGGAATAAAGAGAAGCGGACGGTATTAACCTTGTAGATTGTTATAGTAACAATGGGTTGAGTTTACACAGAAGCGGCTGCGAATTCTGGAAATTAGGTTTCAACAATCACAAAAAGCCCACAAAAACCTGCAGAAACCTATTTCTGCTGCATTAATGTTTATTTCTTAAGGTGAAAAATGTCTATTTTGTGGATTATTTCTATTTATTTCACATTGTTTTCTGCATAAACTAATTTAATGGACAGGTACAATGGAAACAATTATTTCAATCAAAATAAACAATATTGACAGTGGAACAAAACAATGCACATATTCTACTGTATTTAAATCAAATGTATAAAAAAGGTGACAAAAAGATATGGTTTGGAGTAAATTATTTATTCCATGTTAAGTTATATTGTTGTACATTATGAATATAGAAAAAAATAACTCAAGAATATTCTGAGGGAATAGGGGGCAGATATTATACATTTTACGTATTTCTGCTCCTTTTTATACGTAAGTTATTTGAATGTCATGTTTATTGTGTTTTGTTTGACCTTGAACGAATGAAGTAAAAACAAAACAAACTATAATCATAGATTCATTATTAATGACTGTGAAAAAAGTCTTACATAAATGAATGAAGAATGATTTCCGCTGATTAGTGGGGGGGAAGAAAGAGAAGGAACCTGTACTAACCTTGTAGATTGTTATAGTAACAAAAGGTTAAGCTGTTGTGAATTCTGGAAATTAGGTTGCAACAATCACAAAAATCCCACAAAAGCCTGGAGAAACTGAATTTTGCTGCCGTAATGTTAATTTCTAAAGGTAAAACATTTTTATTTTGTGGATTATTTCTATTTATTTCACATTGTTTTCTTCATAAACTAATTTAATGGACAGGGACAATGGAAACAATTATGTCAATCAAAACAAACAATATTGACAGTGGAACAAAACAATGCACATATTCTACTGTATTTAAATCAAATATATAAAAAAAAGGTGATACAAATATATGATTTGGAGTAAATGGTTTATCCATGTTAAGTTATGTTGCTGCATGTAATGAATAAAATAAATAAGATAACTCATTAATATTCTGAGGTAATGGGGGGCAGATTTTATACATTTTACGTCTTTCTGCTCCTTGTTAGTCAAATTATTGGAATGTTATGTTGAATGTGTTTTGTTAGACCTCGAACGAATGAAGTAAAAACAAAACAAACAATAATCATGAATTCATTATTAACGACTGAAAAGCAAGTGATACGTAAGTGAATGATAAAAAATGACCTCCGCAGATAAGTGGAGTGGAAGAAAGAGAAACTGTATTAACCTTGTAGATTGTTATAGTAACAGTAAGTTAAGTTTCGAAAGAAGCTGCTACAAATTCTGGATGTTAGCTTGCAACAATCACAAAAAGCCCACAAAAACCTGGAAAAACTGAATTCTGCTGCCGTAATGTTTCTTTCTAAAAGGTATTTTGTGGATTATTTCTATTTGTTTCACATTGAAATCACTTTAATGGACAGGGACAATGGAAACAAGCATTTTAAATCAAAACAAAACAATGCAAAACTTTTACTGTATTTAAATAAAATGTAAAAATGGTGATAAAAAGATAATATTTGGAATAAAGTATTGTTTCCATGTTAAATTGTGAATATAGAAAAACATACCTTAATAATCTGAGTTAAACAACAAATGTGTAAATAGGGGGCAGATATGATAAGTTTTACGTCATTCTGCTCCTTTTTATATGTAAATTATTTGATTGTTATGTTGATTGTGTTTGTTTTTTTACTTTGAACGAATTAAGTAAAAACAAAACAAACAATCATAAATTATAAATGACTACAAAAAAATTATACGGAAGTGAATGACCTCCGCAAATAAGTGGAGGGGAAGAGAAGGAAACTGTATTAACCTTGTAGATTGTTATAGTAAAAAATTAGTTAAGCTTCTAAAGAAGCTGCTACAAATTCTGGACATTAGGCTGCAAAAATCGCAAAAACCCACAAAAATCTGGATAAACTGAATTCTGCTGCCATAATGTTTATTTCTAAAGGTATTTTGTGGATTATTTCTATTTATTTCACATCATTTTCTGGATGAACCACTTTAATGGACAGGGACAATGGAAACAAGCATTTCAATCAAAACAAATCAATGCGAATCTTCTACTGTATTGAAAGAAAATGTAGACATGGTGATGAAAAGTAATGATTTGGAATAAATTATTGTTTCCATGTCAAGTTATGTTGTTATGAATATAGAAAACATAACTCAATAATCTTTTGAGGTAAACAACAAACTAGTGATTCGGGGGAAGATATACATTTTACGTCTTTCTGCTCCTTTGTATTCTTAAATTATTTGAATGTTTTGATTGTGTTTTGTTTGACCTTGAACGAATGAAGTAAAAAACAAAACAAACAATAATCATAAGTTCATTATTAACGACTGCGAAACAAGTGATACGTAAGTGAATGATGAAGAATGACCTCCGCAAATAAGTGTAGGGGAAGAAAGACAAACAAACTGTATTAACCTTGTAGATTGTTATAGTAACAATAGGTTAAACTTCTAAATAAGTTGCTGCGAATTCTGGAAATTAGGTTGCAACAATCACAAAAAGCCCGAAAAAAAACAGGATAAACTGAATTCTGCTGCCGTAATGTTTTTACTAAAGGTATTTTTTTGGATTATTTCTATTTATTTCACATTGTTTTAAATGGACAGGGACAATGGAAACAACAATTTAATTAAAAAAAAAAGAAATCAATGCAAATCCTTTACTGTACTTAAATAAAATGTAATCATGGTAATGAAAATGTGATTTGGACCCCGAAAGAGAATAAGCGGTAGGAAATGGATGGATGGACGGATGGAATAAATTATTGTTTCCATGTTAAGTTATGTTGTTGTTTGTTATGAATATAAAAAAACAAACCTTAATAAACATCTGAGTTAAACAACAAATGTATAAATAGGGGTCAGATATTATACATTTCACATCTTACTGCTCCTTTTTATTCATAAATTATTTTAATCTTATGTTGATTGTGTTTTGTTTGTATTCCATTCCATCAAGGTCAAACAATAACGATGAATTCATTATTAACGACGGCAAAACAAGTGATACGTAAGTGAGTGATGGAGAATGACCTCCCGAGAGCCTTTTTCTTTTTTGTATCCCATTCTACAATCTATTCCCTCGCATGCATTAATATTTATAACTTTGAAACACGCCAACATGATCAAAGGTTCTGGGGTTGCTTTGACAGAAACACAGAAGACTATCATTTGACATTTATGGTTTTAAAGCAGGCCCAATTATAATGTGCAGAAGTCCGTTATCATCACACACTTATCTGCACCGTTACTAGAAATGCGCTACGGAGTTTTGCCGCCCCTCGTAAAATAGATATGAACAGACTGGGGCGAGACTCAAATTGTCCTGTACAATAGACTTTTTTTTTTTTTTTTTGTTACGCCGCATCATTTTTGTTGTCGCTCTGTCTCCAAAAAAAATAAGCCTGCAGTTACGAAGTGGGAAAAGGAGATAAAACGGTGTCTATATGCTTTGAAAATAAACGTACCTGCGGTGTAGTCGCTGTCGGAACGAGGCGTCGTTATTTTCTATCACGACAAATAGTAGAGAGAGGTTTTAAATAAATATGCGGCTAAATTATACATTTATGTGATAGGGGCAATTTGTGCACGGCTCAGAGAGAATCTTTGAATTGATTCCTATGTGATGTCTTCAAAGCTTCTGGAGTTCATTGTTGCGGTCGTTAAGACTTCCTGCAGGCAGAAAATACTTTCATACCGGCGGTAGAACGCGACGGCACTGCTCTTGTTGGATCACAGATACAGAAACCAAAACAATAACGTACTTTATAATGGATGTTGGCCCCAATAATTCACACCCGTACTGTGTCCGCCATGTTAGTGCCGTGCAAACATAAACGATCGTAGAGGTGTTTCTAACGATTTTACAGAGAGTTTTTGTTAATGCTGCAGCCAAAAAATGTTCTACAGATTTTTCAGAGAGAAGCTGCAAAAGTAGATTTTTTTAAAAATATTTTTAGGTGTTTTTTTGTTTTTTTAAATAAAAAAAATCTATTAATTTGTGATTAACAAAATTTTACAGATTTTGCAAGCTTTTTTTGTGATTGCTGCGGCCAAAAAATACTTAAATTCTCGTCAGCTTTTTCAGAGAGAAGCGGCAAAAGTTGCGTTGTTTGTATTTTTGAATAAAACAATAAATTAAAGCACAGGCTTTTAACAACAATTGGACAAGCAATATTGATGCTTTAGTCATTTTATACTTACATGTTGATACAAGGTTGCCATACAAACATAAATTATCGTAGAGGTACACTTTTTGTTAGTCCCTCCCTTAAAGATTTTGCAAGATTTGTTCGAGATTGCTGCGGCCAAAAAATGCCTAAATACTCGCCAGCTTTTTCAGAGAGAAGCAGCAAAATTTAAGTTTTAATATTTAATTTTTGGTGGGCTTTTTTAAAATAAAATAAATTTACTTGTGCTTAACACATTTGTTATCAATAATTCAAATGTTCTTTGTAACGTGTAGCCTCAAAAAGCAGAGAATTTTAACAACAATTGGACGAAAAATATTCAATCAATCAATCAATGTTTATTTATATAGCCCCAAATCACAAATGTCTCAAAGGACTGCACAAATCATTACGACAACATCCTCGGAAGACCCCACAATTGATGTTTTAGTCATTGTACACTATACAGACATAAAAGTAGATACAAAGTTGTAGTACAAACGTAAACGATCTTAAAGATGTGTTTCTTAGTAGTCACTCCCTTAAAGACTTTGCAGTTTGACCTACTCAGTGACCTAGTGGTTAGAGTGTCCGCCCTGAGATCGGCAGGTCGCGAGTTCAAATCCCGACCGAGTCATAACAAAGACTATAAAAATGGGACCCAGTACCTCCCTGCTTGGCACTCAGCATTACGGGTTAGTATTGGGGGTTGAATCACCATAAAAGGATTCCCGGGCGCGGCACTGCTGCTGCCCACTGCTCCCCTCACCTCCCAGGGGGTGATCAAGGGTGATGGGTCAAATGCAGGGAATAATTTCGCCACATCTAGTATGTGTGTGACCATCATTGGTACTTTAACTTTTAACTTTTTTTTTTGATGATTGGTGCGGCCAAAAAATGCCTAAATACTCGTCAGCTTTTTCAGAGAGACACGACAAAAAAATTGTTTTATTTATGGTGGGCTTTTAAAAAAATAAAACAATAAATTAACTTGTGATTTACAATTTTGTTATTAATTTTTCAAATGTTTTTTCGTGACCTTAACCTCAAAAAGCACAGGATTTTAACAATTGGATGAATAACATTGATGTTTTAGTCATTTTACACTATTCAGACCTAAAAGTAGATACTAGGTTGCAGTAAAAAAAGAAGTATGTTTCTTGTTAGTCATTCCCTTAAAGATTACACAGACTGTTTTTGGATTGCTGCGGCCAAAAAAGCCCTAAATTCTCCTCAGCTCTTTCAGAGAGAAGCAACAAAAGTACCATTTTTTTTTTAGATGTTTTTTAATGATATAATCGATTTGCGATTGATAAATTTGTTATCGATAATTCAAGTTCTTTGTAACGTTAACCTCGAAAAGCACAGGATTTCAACAACAATTCACAAAAAATATTGATGTTTTAGTCAAACTTGTCCAAAAGATGGCGCATTACCACAAACAATACCACGCCTTTTTAGTGTCTCTGCTTGAGTTGAAATAAAACTATTGAACACAACAAAATTATGGCTGTTAGCGAAGAAAAATCCATAAATTAGCATAAATTAATGGTAATAATGACAGCATCAATCCTCACTCCCCTATATTTTTTCCATGGTATTCATATTTGTGGTTCAAGTGGTTCATAAAAATAACATTTTTAACGTTTTCTTAGTTCGCTCGTCCGACATATGCAGCATGCTCTCCAATCAGCTAAACAGACTCAAAACACAGATACATACATTGTGAAATGAGTTAGTTACACAGTAGAATTACTACATTTTTATCTAATAATCTTACTTTTTCCAAACGGTCTCTGTAACACGGCTGTAAAACGGCTGATCAAACAAAACGGAACGCATCGTCATGGACCCACTAGCTGCGCAAGCTAGCTCTCCAATCAGCTAAATAGACTCAAAAACTCTACAGTGACGTTTTGTTGAATTTACGGAGGACTTTGTGAAACTGGAACAATACAAAAAGAATGGCATTGTAAGTTAATAATACTAACACAGACACTCGTAAACATGTTCGCATATTAGCTAATGCTAACAAGGATCGCATCAGTACAAAACGATAGCGCGTACAAATATGCATGAAAACACTCCTACGGTTTAGTAAGCATAAATTGTTGTAAATGTATTGTAAAACTTTGTTTGGAGCGATGAATGAGGAATCCTTTCAATCAGAAAACGCTGTGGACAGTTTTATTTCCAGTTCAAGGCATTAAAACAGATAGTACATTTTCACCTGCAGTGAGCAAACTCGTCCAATAGATGGCGCCTTACCACAAACAAAAATGCAAATTTTCAGTATCTCCGTTTGACTTGAAAGAAAACTATTTAACACACAAAATTATGGCCGTCAGCGAAGAAAAATCCTATAGGAAAAAAGTAGCACCATATAGTACGGACTTTACGGTACTAGCGATGCTATTAATTCTTACTCCCTGTGTTTTGCGCGTACAAATATGCATGAAAAAACTCCTACGGTTTAGTAAGCCTGATTTGTGGTAGTTATATTGTTAAATGTTTGGAGCAATAAATGAGGAATCATTTAAAGGAGAAAATGCTGTGGACTGTTTTACTTCCAGTTCAAGGCATTAAAACAGATAGTACATCTTCACCTACAATGAGAAAACTCGTCCAAAAGATGGCGCCTTACCACAAACAAAAATGCACCTTTTCAGTATCTCCGTTTGACTTGAAAGAAAACTATTTAACACAAAATTATGGCCGTCAGCGAAGAAAAATCCTATAGGAAAAAAGTAGCGGCATATAGTACGAACTTTACGGTACTAACGACGCTATTAATTCTTACTCCCTGTGTTTTGCAGGTACACACATGCATGAAGAAACTCCTACGGTTTAGTAAGCATGAATTGCTGTAGTTATATTGTTAAACGCTGTTTGGAGCGATGAAGGAGGAATTATTTAAAGAAGGAAACGCTGTGAAGAGTTTTACATCCAGTTCGAGGCGTTAAAATGGATAGTACATTTTCCCCTGAAATGAGCAAACTCGTCCAAAAGATGGCGCCTTACCACAAACAAAAATTCACCTTTTCATTATCTCCGTTTGACTTGAAAGACAACTATTTAACACACAAAATTATGGCCGTCAGCGAAGAAAAATCCTTTAGGAAAAAAGTAGCGCCATATAGTACGGACTTTACGGTACTAACGACGCTATTAATTCTTATTCCCTGTGTTTTGCACGTACAAATATGGATGAAAAAAGTCCTACGGTTTAGTAAGCATGAATTCTTGTAGTTATATTGTTAAATGTTTGGAGCAATGAATGAGGAATCATTTAAAGAAGAAAACGCTGTGGACAGTTTTACTTCCAGTTCAAGGCGTTAAAATGGATAGTACATTTTCCCCTGAAATGAGCAAACTCGTCCAAAAGATGGTGCCTAACCACAAACAAAAATTCACCTTTTCAGTGTCTCCGTTTGACTTGAAAGAAAACTATTAAACACACAAAATTATGGCGGTCAGCGAAGAAAAATCCTATAGGAAAAAAGTAGCGGCATATAGTACGAACTTTACGGTACTAACGACGCTATTAATTCTTACTCCGTGTTTTGCGCGTACAAATATGCATGAAAAAACTCCTACGGTTTAGTAAGCATGAATTGTTGTAGTTATATTGTTAAATGTTGTTTGGAGCAATGAATGAGGAATCATTTAAAGGAGAAAACGCTGTGGACAGTTTTACTTCCAGTTCAAGGCATTAAAACAGATAGTACATTTTCACCTGCAATGAGCAAACTAGTCCAATAAATGGCACTTTACCACAAACAAAAATGCACCTTTTCAGTATCTCCGTTTGACTTGAAAGAAAACTATTAAACACACAAAATTATGGCCGTCAGCGAAGAAAAATCCTATAGGAAAAAAGTAGCGGCATATAGTACGGACTTTACGGTACTAACGACACTATTACTTCTTACTCTGTGTTTTGCACATACAAAGATGCATGAAAAAACGCCTACGGTTTAGTAAGCATAAATTACTGTAGTTATATTGTTGAATGTTGTTTGGAGCAATAAATGAGGAATCATTTAAAGGAGAAAACGCTGTGGACAGTTTTACTTCCAGTTCAAGGCATTAAAACAGATAGTACATTTATACCTGCAATGAGCAAACTCGTCCAATAAATGGCGCCTTACCACAAACAAAAATGCACCTTTTCAGTATCTCCGTTTGACTTGAAAGAAAACTATTAAACACTCAAAATTATGGCGGTCAGCGAAGAAAAATCCTATAGGAAAAAAGTAGCGGCATATAGTACGAACTTTACGGTACTAACGACGCTATTAATTCTTACTCCCTGTGTTTTGCAAGTACAAATATGCATGAAAAAACTCCTATGGTTTAGTAAGCATGAATTGCTGTAGTTATATTGTTAAATGTTTGGAGCGATGAAGGAGGAATCATTTCAAGCAGAAAACGCTGTGGATGGTTTTATTTCATGTTCAAGGCATTAAAACAGATAGTACATTTTCACCTGCAGTGAGCAAACTCGTCTAATAGATGGCGCCTTACCAGAACAAAAATGCACCTTTTTAGTATTTCCGTTTGACTAGAACGAAAACTATTTAACACACAAAAGTATTGCCGTCAGCGAAGAAAAATCCTATAGGAAAAAAGTAGCGGCATATAGTACAGACTTTACGGTACTAACGACGCTATTAATTCTTACTCCCTGTGTTTTGCACGTACAAATATGCATGAAAAAACTCCTACGGTTTAGTAAGCATGAATTGTTGTAGTTATATTGTTAAATGTTGTTTGGAGCAATAAATGAGGAATGATTTAAAGGAGAAAACACTGGACAGTTTTACTTCCAGTTCAAGGCATTAAAACAGATAGTACATCTTCACCTGCAATGAGCAAACTCGTCCAAAAAATGGCGCCTCACCACAAACAAAAATGCACCTTTTCATTATCTCCGTTTGACTTGAAAGACAACTATTTAACACACAAAATTATGGCCGTCAGCAAAGAAAAATCCTTTAGGAAAAAAGTAGCGCCGTATAGTACGGACTTTACGTTACTAACGATGCTATTAATTCTTACTCCCTGTGTTTTGCGCGTACAAATATGCATGAAAAAACTCCTACGGTTTAGTAAGCATGAATTCTTGTAGTTATATTGTTAAATGTTTGGAGCAATGAATGAGGAATTATTTAAAGGAGAAAACGCTGTGGACAGTTTTACTTCCAGTTCAAGGCATTAAAACAGATAGTACATTTTCACCTGCAATGAGCAAACTAGTCCAATAAATGGCACTTTACCACAAACAAAAATGCACCTTTTCAGTATCTCCGTTTGACTTGAAAGAAAACTATTAAACACACAAAATTATGGCCGTCAGCGAAGAGAAATCCTTTAGGAAAAAAGTAGCGGCATATAGTACGGACTTTACGGTACTAACGACGCTATTAATTCTTACTCCCTGTGTTTTACGCGTACATGAAAACACTCCTACGGTTTAGTAAGCATGAATTGTTGTAGTTATATTGTTAAACGTGGTTTGGAGCGAGGAATGAGGAATCCTTTTAAGCAGAAAATTCTGTGGACGGTTTTACTTCCAGTTCAAGGCATTGAAACAGATAGTACATTTTCACCTGCAATGAGCAAACTCGTCTTTGTTTTTCAGTACCTCTGTTTGAGTTGAAAGAAAACTATTAAACACACAAAATGATGGCCGTCAGCGAAGAAAAATCCTATAGGAAAAAAGTAGCGGCATATAGTACGGACTTTACGGTACTAACGATGCTATTAATTCTTACTCCGTGTTTTGCACGTACAAATATGCATGAAAAAACTCCTTCGGTTTAGTAAGCATGAATTGTGGTAGTTATATTGTTAAATGTTTGGAGCAATAAATGAGGAATCATTTAAAGGAGAAAACGCTGTGGACAGTTTTACTTCCAGTTCAAGGCATTAAAACAGATGGTACATTTTCACCTGAAATGAGCAAACTCGTCCAAAAGATGGCGCCTTACCAAAAACAAAAATGCACCTTTTCAGTGTCTCCGTTTGACTTGAAAGAAAACTATTAAACACACAAAATTATGGTGGTCAGCGAAGAGAAATCCTATAGGAAAAAAGTAGCGGCATATAGTACGGACTTTACCGTACTAACGACGCTAATAATTCTTACTCCCTGTGTTTTGCGCGTACATGAAAACACTCCTACGGTTTAGTAAGCATGAATTGTTGTAGTTATATTGTAAAACGTGGTTTGGAGCGAGGAATGAGGAATCCTTTTAAGCAGAAAATTCTGTGGACGGTTTTACTTCCAGCTCAAGGCATTGAAACAGATAGTACATTTTCACCTGCAATGAGCAAACTCGTCTTCGTTTTTCAGTACCTCTGTTTGAGTTGAAAGAAAACTATTAAACACACAAAATGATGGCCGTCAGCGAAAAATATTCCATTAGTTACCGTAGGAAAAAAGTAGCGTTTACGGTACTAACAACGCTATAAACTCTCACTGCCTATCATTTTTTGTAAGCAAAAATTGGCGAGTTTTCTTGCACGCTAATCCCCAGTAAAATGCGATAGAAGTGGGAAAATAATGATAAACGAAGCAGTTCCAATTCCAAGTACAATTCTGCCCCCAGGCCCACAACTAAGCCAGGTGCGGCCCCTGGGCGGGTGCCTGCGACGTTCTGCCCGGTCGGTCTCGGTCAACTTGTCAAATGCCTGGTTTGCCTCGAATTAACCTCGCCGTGACATGAACACGGGGAGCATGTGAGGACATACACGGGCCAGGAGATTAGAAACAGGACAGCGAAAGACGGACGAGCATGAGGGTGCGGGGGTAGAGGGGGAGTTAATCCTTGCAGTGAGTGAGTGATCATGTCCATGCGGTCGGGGGCCACAGGGTGTGCTCGAAGGCTGATGAGGCGTCACTGCTGTCTGCCTCATGAAAGACTGCACAACCGACGACTCCTGACAGCAAGTGGCAACCCCCAACCAGCTGGGACGGAAAGGCAAAAGGTAACTAGAAAGCATGGAGAATAAATATGTTCCGGCTGTAAATTTTTTGGATTATTACGAACCAAATTCTCATTTATTCCAACCTTGGAACGGGATTTGTATTCCCGTCTCTGAAGTGCATGAACGGGCTTTCCTAATACAATAATTAAGCCTAATGTGATTGATTGCAGAGCCAGGTTCTAACCAAAGCATTAATGGTAGGTTGGAACAGCAAGATGCCACCCTACTGATTTTAAAACCGGAGCTGCAAGTGCATTATTGCTTAAGTAGCGCTTAAAAGTACCACGGACTTAAGTAGCCCTCGGGTCGACCCTCTTTATACGCCCGGGGTGTCAAATACATTGTAAGGTGCACTGCCGATGAATGCTCTATTTTACATATATTTTCATATATAAGGCGCACCGGAGTATAGGGCGCTTTAAACGAGTCTGTGGAAGGAAATGTTGTCAGCGCTGCCTGCAGGAGCAAAAGTCACCGCCTCTGTCCGTGGCGCTGAGGACAGAGCACCGTTAGACGGGGGCATGGCGGAGCTGACGGCGAGACACAGCTGGCAGTTGATTTGATTTCACAGGTGGTACGTATTAATCTAATCATCTGTTGTCTTTAAAAGTAAGCGGCCGAGAGCAGGAGGGGAGAGAGGATACGGACGTGGCTGAAAGGTTACGTTCTAATGGAGGGAAAAACTTGTGTTGAAACAATATCATTAAAAGCTTTTTAAAACCTGCACAACCGACAACTCCTGACAGCAAGTGGCAACCGCCAACCATCTGGGACGGAGAGGCAAATGTAACTAGAAAACATGGAGAATAAATACTTTTCCGGACGTAATTTTTGGGGATTATTCCGAACCAAATCATCAGGTTTCCATTTATTCCGACATTGGAACGGGATTTGTATTCCCGTCTCTGAAGTGCATGAACAGGCTTTCCTAATCCCATAATTAAGCCTAATGTGAATGATTGCACAGCCAGGTTATCTCTGCCAGGTTCTAACCAAAGCATTGATAGGAGGTTGGAACAGCACGATGTCACCTTCCACGTACCCGAGGAGAGACCCTACTGCTTTTAAAACCGGAACTGCACACGCACTATTGCTTAAGTAGTGCTTAAAAGTACCACAGACTAAAGTAAACCTCGGGTCGACCCTAATTATACGCCAGGGGCGTCAATTAGATTGTAAGGCACACTGCCGATGAATGGTCTATTTTACAATGCGCACCGGAGTATAGGGCGCATTAAAGAAGTCTGTGGAAGGAGAGTCAGCGCTGCCTGCAGGAGCAAAAGTCACCGCCTCTGTCCATGGTGCTGAGGACGGAGCACCGTTAGACAGGGGCGTGGCACTTAGACTTAGAAAATCGTTATTGTCCCGCAGGAGGCAATTTGGTTTGCAGCAGTAGTCATTAAAAACAAGGTTCAACAGTAAAAACGAGGTACAACAGTTAAAACGAGGTACAACTGTAAAAACGAGGTACAACAGTAAAAACAAGGTACAAATACATAAAATACATGCAACATACAAACCATCATGAGAGCATAGAGTTAAAAACTAAAAACTTTTGTAAAACAATACAAACTAATCACATGTTGCATCCTACTAAGTCAGGGGTAGGGAACCTATGGCTCTAGAGCCAGATGTGGCTCTTTTGATGACTGCATCTGGCTCTCGGATAAATCTGAGCTGACATTGCTTAACACGATAAGTAATGAATAATTCCACTTGTAATCACAGTGTTAAAAATGACGTTCAAAATATAAAACATTCTCATGCTTTATGTTCAAGAATTTGCATTAATGGTAAGAAGTAATTTATTTATTATTGCTTAGTGTGGGGCTTGCCCTCCTGGGGGTTCTTCAGACCACCAAGAGCCTGTTTTAGGGTTACAATATTGTTTTATTTTATTTTTCTCTCAGTTGCTTTCCAGCAATTGTCTTTTTCTCTTTCGTCCTCACTCGCGCTCTGGCTCCAGCCCCAACCCTGTCTCTCCTCCTGACTGCTGCTTATAACAGAGTGACAGGTGATTAGATAACAAGGCCCAGGTGGGCCTTCTACGCACCTGTCGCTGATTTCGAGGCCGGTCCTGGCAACATCCTGCAGGCCCGCAGGCCACGCCCCCCTCCACAGTTAGCTTCAGAATAACAATGTTATTATAAAGAATAAGAGACCTATTATACTCTGGAAATGTTGGTCTTACTTGAAAATGCACGTGTTTAGTTGTGTTCAGTGTTAAAAAAAATACTGCATGGCTCTTAGGGAAATACATTTTAAAATATTTGGCTTCTTGGCTCTCTCAGCCAAAAAGGTTCCCGAGCCCTGCACTAAAGTGACTACATAGCAGTTAAGCTTGTTTAAGAAGCTCATTTATAAAAACAACAGTTGAGGGAACCGAGGATCTTATGTATCAGTTGTTTTTGGCCTTTCTATTACTAGAGGTGTACCTACATCCTGAGGGTAAGAGTCTAAACTCTAAGAAGAGAAGGTGCTGAGGGTTGACCAGAATGGTCTTTGCCTTCTGGATGACTCTGACCTGATAGATCTGCTTCAGGGGTTTCAAGGTAGTGCCTATGGTCTTTTGGCACACCTTGATTATACCACTGAGTCTGTTTTTATTGGCCACACTGAGGTTACCAAACCAAGAAGTGATAGAATATGTTATAATAGACTTGATACAAGATGAATAGAACATCCTCATTAGTGTCTTATCAACCTGAAAACCCTTCAGTTTCCTCAAGAAAAAACGCCTCTGATTGACTTTCTTGCAAATACGGTCGGTGTTGGCATTAAAGGTCAATTAATTGTCTAAAATTGTGCCTAGATACCTGTATTCACGGACTATCTCGACAGCAGAGCTATTAATGAGAATGGGTGCTTTGGCAGGGGGATCACGACGAGAGACAACGTACATCTCCTTCGTTTTATCGCCATTAAGCTCCAGGTGCAAATCATCGCACCATATGATGAAGTTCCCCAGAACAGGACCGTGCTCTGACTCTTTGTCCTGCAGGAGGCTGACTATGACCGAGTCCTCGGACTATTTAATGATGTACCTTGACTGAAGTGTGCTCTGACAGTCATTTGTGTACAGTACAAACAGCAGGGGGGACAGGACCCGTCCCTGGGGTGATCCTCTGGAGCATAAGCGAGCATCAGACAGTGTGCTATTAACACGGGTCCTCTGTGATCTTGAGGTGAGAAAGTCCACTAGCCAGCATATAGTACCAAAGTCCATATTGGACATATTTAGCAGTCTACGAGCTAGAATGTGTGGCTGCATGCAGTCGAACACAGATAAAACTCAATCAATCAATGTTTATTTATATAGCCCTAAATCACCAACACCCTGGACAAGTGGCCACCTCATCGTAGGGCCAACACAGATAGACAGACAACATTCACACACTAGGTACCATCAACCTATCCCCAGGTGCAAGTCTTTGGAAGAGGGAGGAAGCCGGCGTACCCGGAGGGAGCCCACGCAGTCACGGGGAGAACATGCAAACTCCACACAGAAAAGTCCCGAGCCCGGGATTGAACCCAGGACTACTCAGGACCTATGTATTGTCAGGCAGACGCACCAACCCCTCTCCCACCGTGAAGCATTGGAAGATGTGAGAGAAAATGCCACATAAAAACAGAGCACATTCTTTAAGTAGTGTACCACGAATGCAGTCAGGCCCCTGGTTTTTCCTCACATTGTCTGCTCAAATGTTCTCCAGACATCCATCTGAATGCTCACAGGGACACCTCTGAATTCAGATAGTTTATTACTAAAATCATGAGAATCAAATCTCAAATAGAACCGGTTTAACTCATCTGCTAGTACCGAATCAGGCTTGTGGGGGTTAGACAGACCTTTTTTGGGGTTTTGCATTCTGACCATGGACTTAATTCCGCTCCAAGCAGAGCGTGAACTACCATTTTTTTTTTTGTTCTTCCTCTACCTTATCTTTATACTGTAGCTTGGCCATTTTCATCACTTTTTTGACCAGCTTGTGAGCTTCTCTTTGTTTTCCAATATCACCCTGATAAAAAGCCAACTTTTTCGAGTTTAAAGAATTTTTAAGGGATTTGCTAACCCAGGGCTTATTATTTGGGTATACTTTAATTATCTTTCTAGGGATAGTCATTTCCTCACAAAATTAAATGTAACTTGCCTCAGCGTCACTCAGTTCGTTTAAGTCCTTACAAGAGTCTTTAAAAACATTGCTACCTCAGTAGAAGCATTTAAGTCTCACCTTAAAACTCATTTGTATACTCTAGCCTTTAAATAGACCTCCTTTTTAGACCAGTTGATCTGCCGCTTCTTTCCTTTTTCTCCTCTGTCCCCCTCCTCCCTTGTGGAGGGGGTCCGGTCCGATGACCATGGATGAAGTACTGGCTGTCCAGAGTAGGGACTCAGGATGGACCGCTCGCCTGTGTATCGGTTGGGGACATCTCTACGATGCTGATCCGACTCCGCTTGGGATGGTTTCCTGTGGACGGGACTCTCGCTGCTGTCTTGGATCCCCTTTGAACTGAACTCTCGTGGCTGTGTTGGATCCCACTATGGATTGAACTTTCACAGTATCATGTTAGACCGGCTCGACATCCATTGCTTTCGGTCCCCTAGAGGGGGGGGGTTACCCACATTTGAGGTCCTCTCCAAGGTTCTCATAGTCATCATTGTCACTGGCGTCCCACTGGGTGTGAGTTCTCCTTGCCCTTATGTGGGTTCTTCCGAGGATGTCGTAGTTGTAGTGGTTTGTACAGTCCTTTGTGACATTTGTGATTCAGGGCTATATAAATAAACTCTGATTGATTTATTGCAATTGGTGCTGTCATAGCAACCATTTAGTTCACGAATAGAGCCTTCGGACCACACAGCCGCCTTCTTGCACTCCACTTTTCCACCCTTGAGGGCCGGTTTATACACAAGGGCCAGAATGATGCTGTTGTGATCAGATGAAGCTAATGGTGCTAGTCCGTAGGATCTGTAAGCGCCTTTTATAGTGCCATAGCAACAGTCCAGGATTTTTCCATGCCTGGTTGGGCAGGTTACATACTGCTAAAAGTGACCTAGAGACTTCTTAAGGCTACATGAAGTAAAATCTCCCAATAGAGAATGGGGGGGTCTTTGGGGCTGATAATTGGAAGACAAGTTTAACAAAACTGGATGTTGCCTCTCCCATATTAGCTCTGGGGTGAACAGCTGTGGGATTTCTCGCGGTAAATAAGACAGTCGCAGTAAGACACTTAAAAGTTCAATGTCAGGGCTATGTATGGCAGGCAGGTGATTCGATTTCACAGGTGGTAGGTGTTAATCTAATCATCTGTTGTCTTTAACAGTAAGCGGCCGGTAGCAGGAGGGGAGAAAAGATACGGACATGGCTCAAAGGTTGCGTTCTACTGGAGAGGAACATTTTTTAAAACATGCACAACCGACAACTCCTGACAGCAAGTGGCAACCCCCAAACAACTGGGACGGAGAGGCCGAGGTAACTAGAAAGCATGGAGAATAAATATGTTCCGGCCGTAACTTTTTTGGATTATTCCGAACCAAATACTCAGGTTTCCATTTATTCCGACCTTGGAACGGGATTTGTACTCCCGTCTCTGAAGTGCATGAACGGGCTTTCCTAATAAAATAATTAAGCCTAATGTGATTGATTGCAGAGCCAGGTTCTAACCAAAGCATTGATAGGAGGTTGGAACAGCAGGATGTTACCTTCCACGTACCCGAGGAGAGACCCTACTGCTTTTAAAACCGGAACTGCACGTGCACTATTGCTTAAGTAGCGCTTAAAAGTACCACAGACTTAGGTAGACCTCGGGTCGACCCTCCTTATTACGCCCGGGGTGTCAAATAGATTGTAAGGCACACTGTCGATGATTGGTCTATTTTCCATTGGTTTTCATATATAAGGCGCACCGGAGTATAGGGGGCATCAAAGGAGTCTGTGGAGGGATATGTTGTCAGTGCTGCCTGCAGGAGCAAAGGTCACCGCCTCTGTCCATGGTGCGGAGGACAGACGTGGGCGTGGCAGTGCTGACGGCGAGACACAGCCGACAGGTGATTCGATTCCACAGGTAGTACGTGTTGATCTAATCGTCTGTTGTCTTTTAACAGTGGGCGACCGGGAGCAGGAGGGGAGAGAGGATACGGACGTGGCTGAAAGGTCACGTTCTACTGTAGAGAAAAACATGTGTTGAAACAATATCATTAAAAGCTTTTTGAAACTTGCACGCTTGAAACCTGCCGTGTGGGACCGCAAGGAAGCTACTTTCCCAGATTCATATTATTATTATTATTTTTTTTTAAACATAAAATATTTTCTTTGTGGTCTACATAACATGTAACGGTGGTTCTTTGGTCAAAATGTTGCATAGATGATGTTCGACAGAGCATCTTCAAGCCGCTTTCTTACAGTCCCTTCAGGATGCGCCGTTTTGTGGGCGGTCTTATTTACATGCCTCCACTTCGACAGGGTCTTCTCCCTGTTATCTTTGTTGTAGCGGTGTAGCGTGCAAGGACGGGAGTGGAAGAAGTGTCAAAAGATGGAGCTAACTGTTTCAATGACATTCCGACTTTACTTCAATCAATAACAGAGCATCAGCCGCGGCTCACTAGTGCAACAACAACGCCCGAAATGTGTCCGTGAAAAAAAACGTCCGATCGGAACTCTCTAATAACTAAAGTTCCTTGGGTGAATAATGTAAACTCACTACACCGGTATGTTTTAGTGCTTTCATGGCGAGTTCACTGACAGATATAAGTAAGAACTTTACACTACTTTATATTAGAAATGGCAAAAGCGGAGGATGAATGTCATATAACAAGAAGATAGACAAAAAAGAAGAAGCTACGGTGTTTCCACGGACTATGAAGGCGGACGCACGCAACTTTTCAGGATTTATGCAGATCCAAAATACAGATCAGCAAGTACCAGAAGGAAAGAAAAGTTGCTTTTGCATAATATTGCGAAACAAAACGCCAGATCATATGTCTTACCTCATACACACACCATAATAATACTCCAATGTTTAAGCACAGTACAATCAATCAAGCGGTGCGGCTTCATAGCTTAACAAAGTCCTACTAAAACATTTTGAACGATTTTTGAGCACCGTGTAATGTTTTATATTTTCGATGGAACATATGAAATGTTGGTGTAGTTTACTTGAGTCATATTGTAGTCTACACAGATCTCTTATGTGTGACTGCCATCTACTGGTCACTCTTATCATGTCACCATGTACCAAATAAAATATTTGAGGTCGGTAAGCACTACCAAAATGTTTCCGTACATTAGGCGCACCGGGTTATAACGCGCACTGTCGAGTTTTGAGAAAATGATTTGGATTTGAAGAGCGCGAAAAATACGGTATGAAAAAATCCACTTTTAACATGTTTGGTTAGTTATTTGAATGTTATTCATGAATACATTATTTAAAATGACTCCATTTAAAAGATTGCATATGGAAAACTTGGCATAAACAGGGGTGTGTCATTATTCGGATTAAATTCAAGTTTGAATCCAATAAACATCGTTTTACACAAAACAATAGAAAAGTGTGAAGTTCTGTCAATTTAGTCAGGTTTGTACAAGTATTCAAAAATCCACTTTTACAAAAAAAAATTAATTAAACATATTTGGTTAATTAACTAAATTATTTCATGACTAAATTATTTATTTGTGAAACCAAGTATGATACAATTACATGTATAGTAAACAGATAATAGATGAATGACTAACTGATTTAGAGACTGGAAAGCATCGAATTGTTTTCCTATTGTTCTGCGTCTCCTCTCCAGTTATTTATCAGGAAACGTTCCATTTCTGTCAAGGCCGCAACATATCTCTGCTATGTTTCTATAACCCCTCTTGAAAATGTGCACATAAACGGCATCAGAGCCCACGCAGTCAGACTGGTGTCGTCGAACAAACACTCGCACAAAAAATTCCGACTTACCAAACTCGGCAACACTTTAAAGATGCTTCATAAAAAATCTTAAAAGCCGATCCCTTAGAGTCTTTTTTTAAAATCTGCGTCGGGGTCGTGCATACGGTATGTTTCATGCAATATTGCAGCAGTGTTGAACGGCATTGGATCATACTGACTCGTGTGGCCCCGTGGAAAGGGTCCTATGACCCCTTGGTGCCTTATGTGTCAGAGTGATTTGGTGACGAACCCCAAGATGCAGAGATGGAGGCAGGCATGGAATGTGAAAACATATTTAATTAAATACTAAGTCAAAAACAAAACCAAAAGGGTACAACCAAAAAGCACGCACATGGGCGGACATAACAAACTAAGGGCTATGAACAAACTGATCGGAAGCAGGGAACAAAAAACAGTAAGCTATAAACATTTACCAAATATAGCTTACCGCTACGCTGCAATCACAGGACCAGTAGGAATGACAAGTAGAAAATGACATTGACACGACAATACAAATGATCCAGCAACTGACGCAAGACAAAGGAGGTACAAATAGGAGCCGGCTGATTGGCAACGGGTGTGGCCAGATGCCTATTAGCCGCAGTTGAAGGGGAACACAGCACTCAGGGAACAAGACAGGTAGCTGACAAAATAAGAGCACTAGACAGGAACTAAGGACAGGAAATACTAAACACACTGAGGAGGAACACAGCACTCAGGGAACAAGACAGGAAGCTGACAAATTAAGACCACTTGACAGGAACTAAAAGACAGGAAACAGACAAATGCAGAGGAAAAAACTACAACAGAAAAACTGTCAGAGGCAAGGCTGACATTATGTAAAATAACAATAAACATTATTTCATACCTATCAGTCAATATCGTAACATTGCATTAATCTTATTAGCGTGTACTATTCCATATCGGCATTTTTGGAAATGCAAATGTCGATGCTCCTCTTGGACACACATAACAAAAAATGATGTCGATACTAGACTGAAGTTTCCTAAAAAAATAATGTTAAAAAGACAAGTTAAAGCCTAGTCCAGCTGTTTACCAACTTATACAAGTCATGTTTGAATTACTTTTACTGCAAATAAATATTGGCTCCAAATATTTATTTGGCAGCCTCTTTGACTGCTAATAATCGGTATCTGGAACAACACAAAAAGAATCACAACACATGTGACGCTTCAGTAAGTATGAATTGTTGTAGTTATATTGTAAAACTTACAATGTTTGGAGTGAATCCTTTCAAGCAGAAAATACTCTGGACGGTTTTACTTCCAGTTCAAGGCATTAAAACAGAAAATGTAAAAAAAATTATAGATAAAAATATCAAAATATCGGTTGTCGGCCTCTTTGACTACCAATAATCAGTATCGGTTGATATCCATCTTACTCACACTATTTAACACTTGTTTTTTACATATTAGTAGATCAGGCTCAAAATGTTGTCAGGAATTTGACGAGTTTGAAAAATACCGTATTTTCCGGGATATAAGGCACAACATTATTGAAGACATTTTTTTTTACCATAAATTATATATTGTGAAATGAGTTATTAACACAGGAAAAATTGCAAATTTTTTATCTAATAATCTTATTTTTTCCAAACAGTCTCAGTAACACGGCAGTAAAACAGCTGATCAAATCAAATGGAAGTCATCGTCATGGACCCAGTAGCTGCGAAAGCTAGCTCCCCAATGAGTTAAATAGACTCAATAACTCTTCGGTGACATTTTGGTGAATTTACTGAAGAATTTGTGAAAATGGAACAATACAATAAGAACGCCATTGTAAGTTAATAATACTAACACAGACACTCGTAATCTTGTTGGCATATTAACTAATGCTAACGATGTTGGCATCAGTACAAAAGGATAGCACGCACAAATATGCATGAAAACACTCATACGGCTTAGAAAGCATTAATTGTTGTAGTTATATTGTAAAACATTTGGAGTGATGAATAAGGAATCCCTTCAAGCAGAAAATGCTGTGGACAATTTTACTTCCATTTCAAGGCATTAAAACAGATAGTAGATTTTCACCTGCAGTGAGCAAACACGTTCAAAAGATGGCGCCATAGCACACACAAAAATGCACCCTTTCAGTATCTCTGTTTGAGTTGAAAGAAAACGATTAAACACACAAAATTATGGCCGTCAGCGAAGACAAATCAAATAGGAAAAAAAGTAGCGGCATATAGTCCGGACTTCACGGTGCTAACGACACTAATAATTCTTAGTCCCTGTTTTTTGCTGGTTCAAATATGCATGAAAACACTCTTACGGTCTAGTAAGTAGGAATTGTGGTAGTTTTATTGCGAAACATTGTTTGGAGCAATGAAAGAGGGATCATTTCAAGCCGAAAACACAGTGGATGGATTTACTTCCAGTTCGAGGCATTAAAACAGATAGTACATTTTCACCTGCAGTGAGAAAACTTGTCCAAAAGATGATGCTATAGCACAAACAAGAATGTACCTTTTCAGTATCTCCGTTTGAGTTGAAAGAAAACTAATAAACACACAAATTGATGGCCGTCAGTGAAGAAAAATCCCATAGGAAAAAAAGTAGCAGCATATAGTCTGGACTTTACGGTACTAACGGCACTATTAATTCTTACTCCCTATGTTTTGCGTGTACAAACATGCATAAAAATACTCCTACGGCTTAGAAAGCATGAATTGTTGTAGTTATATTGTAAAACGTTTGGAGTAATGAATAAGGAATCCTTTCAAGCAGAAAACACTGTGGACAGTTTTACTTCCAGTTCGAGGCATTAAAACTGATAATTACACAAAATCATGGCTGTCAGCGAAGAAAAATCCACGAGTTGGCGTAGGAAAAAAGTAGTGGTATATTGTCCGGACTTAATACTAACGCCGCTATTAATTCTCACTCCATATATTTTTTTCATGGTATTCAAAAAGGAGTCAAGTGGTTCATAAAAGTAACATTTTTCATCCAACATAGCCAGCTAGCCAGATTCAATAACTCCACTGTGACATTTCGGGGAATTTGAGGAATTTGTGAAATTGGAACGCTACAAAAACAACGCCATTGTAACTCAACACGGACACTCGTAAACATGTTAGCATATTAGCTAATACTAACGACGCTCTCATGAGTACAAAATGATAGTGCATACAAATATGCATGAAAAACCACCTATGGTTTAGTAAGCATGAATTGTTGTAGTTATATTGTAAAGCGTTGTTTGGAGCGAAGAATACTTTCAAGCAGAAAATGCCATCGACAGTTTTACTTCCAGTTCATGGCATTAAAACAGATAATACAGTTCCACCTGCAGTGAGCAAACTCGTCCAAAAGATGGTGCCATTTCACAAACAAAAATGCACATTTTCAGTATCTCTGTTTGAGTTGACAGAAAACTAATAAACACACAAAATTACGGCAGTCAGCGAAGAAAAATCCTATAAGAAAAAAGTAGCGGCATATAGTGCGGACTTTACGGTACTAACGGCACTATTAAGTCTTACTCCTTATGTTTTGCGTGTACAAATATGCATAAAAATACTCCTACGGCTTAGAAAGCATGAATTGTTGTAGTTATATTGTAAAACGTTTGGAGTAATGAATAAGGAATCCTTTCAAGCAGAAAACACTGGACAGTTTTACTTCCAGTTCGAGGCATTAAAACGGATAGTACATCTGCTTGAGTTGAATGAAAACTAATAAATACACAAAATCATGGCTGTCAGCGAAGAAAAATCCATGAGTTAGCGTAGGAAAAAAGTAGTGGTTTATAGTCCGGACTTTACGGTACAAACGCCGCTATTAATTCTCACTCCCTGGTTCATAAAAGTAACATTTTTCACGCTTTCTTCGTTCTCTCCTTCCCTTTCCACGCCCCACGCACACGACGCGGTGACATAGCCAAGTGGACGTGTCGAGTCGGCGCCGCCGGAGGCGAACGCCACTCCGCCTCGCGTCACAGACAATCATTTCCCGATTCCACGGCCGAACGGCGCGGCGCCGCCGTAATTGCTCCGATGCATCCAGCGGCCGGTCCTTATCTGATGCCGCGGCGAGAATGGGCCCCAATTTTGTTGGTCTCCACGTAATTCCGCGAAGCTCGCATCATTTCCCCACGACGAGATGACCGCGACGGTGTCACCAACCCCTCATCCCCCCCACCCCCCGGGGTGCTTTGAGCTGATTGGATGCTCAGCGAGGCCCACGGCGGATAAATCACTTCTCCTCTGTTCGGAGTGGAAACATTAGCCCTGTGGGTGACCGGCTGCTCTCATCACTCGTACACACACACTTCACTTTGCACAAACAATTACAGCCTTGATTCCCTGGGCACTAATCGGGTACAACACGAGGCACATGCGACGTACTGGCGAGACCTTAATTAAAAGGTCTCTCTTGGCATATTAAAGGGTGTGCCGTATCCCTGGAGGGACATTCTATGGCTGTAAATAAATATCAGACTAAACAACACCAAAGAAACAAGGTACGCTCATGCTCCAAATTAGGGGCGCGAAGCAGCATTATTTTTAGGGACTCACCATCCATCCATTTGTCTTCCTCCGTTTAGCTGAGGTCTGGTCGCGGGGGCAGCAGCTTAAGCAGAGGAGCTTCCTTCTTCTCAGCCACTTTTACGACCCATCCATCCATTTTTTCTGCCGCTTATCAGAGTCCGGGTCATGGGAGCAGCTGTCTAAGCAGAGAAGTTTCAATCAATCATCCATCCATCCATCATCTTCCGCTTATCCGAGGTCGGGTCGCGGGGGCAGCAGCCTAAGCAGGGAAGCCCAGACTTCCCTCTCCCCAGCCACTTCGTCTAGCTCTTCCCGGGGGATCCCGAGGCGTTCCCAGGCCAGCCGGGAGACATAGTTTTCCCAACGTGTCCTGGGTCTTCCCGGTGGCCTCCTACCGGCTGGACGTGCCCTAAACACCTCCCTAGGGAGGCGTTCGGGTGGCATCCTGACCAGATGCCCGAGCCACCTCATCTGGCTCCTCTCGATGTGGAGGAGCAGCAGCTTTAATTTGAGTTCCTCCCGGATGGCAGAGCTTCTCACCCTATCTCTAAGGGAGAGCCCCGCCACACGGTGGAGGAAACTCATTTCGGCCGCTTGTACCCGTGATCTTATCCTTTCGGTCATGACCCAAAGCTCATGACCATAGGTGAGGATGGGAACGTAGATCGACCGGTAAATTGAGAGCTTTGCCTTCCGGCTCAGCTCCTTCTTCACCACAACAGATCAATACAACGTCCGCATTACTGAAGACGCCGCCTGTCGATCTCATGATCCACTCTTCCCCCACTCGTGAACAAGACTCCTAGGTACTTGAACTCCTCCACTTGGGGCAGGGTCTCCTCCCCAACCCGGAGATGGCACTCCACCCTTTTCCGGGCGAGAACCACGGACTCGGACTTGGAGGTGCTGATTCTCATTCCGGTCGCTTCACACTGAAGCTGAAAATCCCGGCCAGATGAAGCCATCAGGACCACATCATCTGCAAAAAGCAGAGACCTAATCCTGCGGTCACCAAACCGGAACTCCCCAACGCCTTGACTGCGCCTAGAAATTCTGTCCATAAAAGTTATGAACAGAATCGGTGACAATCAATCAATCAAATCTTATTCATACAGCCCTTAATCACAAGTGTCTCAAAGGGCTGCTGAAGCCGCTACGACATCCTTGGCTCAGATCCCACATCAGGGCAAGAAAGAACTCAACCCAAAGAGAACAAGAAAATCTTAGAGGGGACCAAGCTTCCTTCTCTTCAGCCACTTTTAGGACCTATCCATCCATTTTACCGCTGCTTATCCGAGCCCGAGTCGCAGGTGCAGCAGTCTAAGCAGAGAAGCTTCCTCATCCTCAGCCACTTTTAGAACCCATCCATCCATTTTACCACCGCTTATCCGAGTCTCGGTCACGGGAGCAGCAGTCTAAGCAGAGATGCCCAGACTTCCCAACCGTCTCTTCCTGTTCTACAGGGGGGGATACCGATGCGTACCCGGGCCAGCTGTGGGACATAGTCCCTCCAATGTGTCCGCGGCCTTCCTCGAGGTCTTCTACCGGCTGGACAAGCCCGAAACACTTTCAAAGCTTCAACAATTATTTTCCTCAGTTCCCAAACGTGTATTGAGTGTTGTTAAAAGAAAAGGTGATGTAACACAGTGGTGAACATGCCCTTTCCCAACTACTTTGGCACTTGTAGCAGCCATGAAATTCTAAGTTAATTTTTATTTGCCCAAAAAAATAAAGTTGATGAGTTTGAACATCAAATATGTTGTCTTTTTAATGCATTATATTGAAAATCGGTTGAAAAGGATTTGCAAATCATTGTATTCTATTAACATTTAACACAATTTCCCAACTCATATGGAAACACGGTTTGTAGTTTTTACAGTATTTTTTTTTTTTAAAGTCCAATTCACCTCAAATCAAACTTAATTTACATCGCATTTTTCATGCACAGGTTAGTGGCAAACACAAAAGTGCAGTACGAAACAAAAGAAAAGAAAACAAACAAACAAAAAAAACAATAACAGAATAAGTGAATAACTCCAAAAAATGGCATTAAAAAAAAAAAGTGTACATATCTACAAATATTATGTACGGAGGTTTGGTTTGCTGAAGTAGGCCTTCTCCTTATAAAAAGCTGTCCAAAGTGAATTATATTTGAAGTGAATTATATTTATATAGCGCTTTTCTCTAGTGACTCAAAGCGTTTTACATAGTGAAACCCAATATCTGTTACATTTAAACCAGTGTGGGTGGCACTGGGAGCAATTGGGTAGAGTGTCTTGCTCAAGGACACAACGGCAGTGACTAGGATGGCGGAAGCGGGAATCGAACCTGCAACCCTCAAGTTGCTGGCACGGCCACTCTACCAACCGAGCTATAAGAAGAAAATAATACAGAAGAGAATGTTTGACGTATGTGTTCATTTCACTTGTACTCTCATTTTTTATTTCCGGAAGAAAAACTAAGGAAGGAGCGTAAGAAAGACGTCAAGCTGGGTCATCATGGACAAAAAAAAAAAGTAATTGTGAGGTGAAGATGAAGGCCGTGTCGAGGCTGCTGCCTCGTTCAAGTCAAAGAATGAATGATTTGTTCTTCTCCCACATGAGAATCAAGGACTGTCAGCTACCACTGAGTTTCATTCCATTCCCACGGCGAGTAAAAGTACAAAGAAAAACATTTAAAAAAGTAGTGTATTTTATTGTGCGACTGTTTATGTTAAAGAAATGCTTTCAAACAAAATGAAATCACAGGGCGAAATAAATTATTAATTATAAATTAAGTTATTTTGCAATTATTTATATTCAACTCTGTATGTAGTGTTTGTAAAAAAATCAACTAAAAAACAACATTATATATATATATATATATATATATATATATATATATTTTAGCTTTCACTGTTATGCTGATGACACCCAACTCTACATGCCCCTAAAACTGACCAACACGCCGGATTGTAGTCAGCTGGAGGCGTGTCTTAATGAAATTAAACAATGGATGTCCGCTAACTTTTTGCAACTCAACGCCAAGAAAACGGTAATGCTGATTATCGGTCCTGCTAGACACCGACCTCTATTTAATGATACAACTCTAACATTTGACAACCAAACAATTAAACAAGGCGACACGGTAAAGAATCTGGGTATTATCTTCGACCCAACTCTCTCCTTTGAGGCACACATTAAAAGAGTTACTAAAACGGCCTTCTTTCATCTCCGTAATATCGCTAAAATTCGCTCCATTCTGTCCACTAAAGACGCTGAGATCATTATCCATGCGTTTGTTACGTCTCGTCTCGAATACTGTAACGTATTCTTTTCGGGTCTCCCTATGTCTAGCATTAAAAGATTACAGTTGGTACAAAATGCGGCTGCTAGACTTTTGACAAGAACAAGAAAGTTTGATCACATTACGCCTGTACTGGCTCACCTGCACTGGCTTCCTGTGCACTTAAGATGTGACTTTAAGGTTTTACTAATTACGTATAAAATACTACACGGTCTAGCTCCATCCTATCTTGCCGATTGTATTGTACCATATGTCCCGGCAAGAAATCTGCGTTCAAAGGACTCCGGCTTATTAGTGATTCCCAAAGCCCAAAACAAGTCTGCGGGCTTTGGAGCATTTTCATTTCGGGCTCCAGTACTCTGGAATGCCCTCCCGGTAAAAGTTCGAGATGCCACCTCAGTAGAAGCATTTAAGTCTCACCTTAAAACTCATTTGTATACTCTAGCCTTTAAATAGACTCCCTTTTTAGACCAGTTGATCTGCTGCTTCTTTACTTTTTCTCCTATGTCCCACTCTCCCTTGTGGAGGGGGTCCGGTCCGATCCGGTGGCCATGTACTGCTTGCCTGTGTATCGGCTGGGGACATCTCTGCGCTGCTGATCCGCCTCCGCTTGGGATGGTTTCCTGCTGGCTCTGCTGTGAACAGGACTCTCGCTGCTGTGTTGGATCCGCTTTGGACTGGACTCTTGCGACTGTGTTGGATCCATTATGGATTGAACTTTCATAGTATCATGTTAGACCCGATCGACATCCATTGCTTTCCTCCTCTCCAAGGTTCTCATAGTCATCATTGTCACCGACGTCCCACTGGGTGTGAGTTTTCCTTGCCCTTATGTGGGCCTACCGAGGATGTCGTAGTGGTTTGTGCAGCCCTTTTAGACACTAGTGATTTAGGGCTATATAAGTAAACATTGATTGATATATATTAGGGCTGCGAATCTTTGAGTGTCCCACGATTCAATTCAATATATCGATTGAATATCGATTTTTTCGATTCAACGCGATCCTCGATTCAAAAACGATATTTTTCCGATTCAATACGATTCTGTATTCGTTCAATACATAGAATTTCAGCAGATCTACCCCAGTCTGCTGACATGCTAGCAGAGTAGTAGATTTTTTTTTTTAAAAAGCTTTTATAATTGTAAAGGACAATGTTTTATCAACTGCTTGCAATAATGTAAATTTGTTTTGGGATGTCTTGTTTTGGGTTTTTTTGTCTTATGGTTTTAATTTGAAAAGTAACTCTCCTCTCGTTTCAGGTCACTTGCCCTTCCTTTTGTGTCATCAGTCTGACGTCATCCCTGTTCTCTGATTATTTCCAGCTGTTCCCTATTACCTTCATGTGTTTTATAAGCTCACTCCTTCCTTTGTTCTGTGCCAGATTGTCTCGTTTATTCGTGCTCTCTAGCGTCCATGTCTTGCCTTGTCTTGTGCTTATGTCCCTTGATCCTGAACCCCTTTATGAATATTTTGAGTTTTCCTTTCTTCCTCCTCAGCAGAGTGAATTGTGAATTATATTTATATAGAGCTTTTCTCTAGTGACTCAAAGCGCTTTACATAGTGAAACCCAATATCTATGTTACAATTAAACCAGTGTGGGTGGCACTGGGAGCAGGTGGGTAAAGTGTCTTGCCCAAGGACACAACGGCAGTGACTAGGATGGCGGAAGCGGGAATCGAACCTGCAACCCTCAAGTTGCTGGCACGGCCACTCTACCAACCGAGCTAAACCGTAAAATCATGGGTACAAGCGGACGAAATGAGTTTCCTCCGCCGGGCGGCGGGTCCTTTCTTTAGAGATAGGGTGAGAAGCTCAAATTAAAGCCACTGCTCCTCCACATCGAGAGGAGCCAGATGAGGTGTTTCGGGCATCTGGTCAGGATGCCACCCGAACGCCTCCCTAGAAAGGTGTTTCGGGCACGTCCAACCGGTAGGAGTCCACGGGGAAGACCCAGGACACTTTGGGAAGACTATGTCTCCCGGCTGGCCTGGGAATGCATCGGGATCCCCCGGGAAGAGCTGGACGAAGTGGCAGGGGAGAGGGAAGTCTGGGCTTCCCTGCTTAGGCTGCTGCCCCCGTGACCCAACCTCGGATTGATTAAAAAAAAAAAAAAGAGAGAATCGATTCTGAATCGCACAACGGGAGAATCGCGATTTGTATTCGAATCGATTTTTTCCCACACCCCTAAAGCTCACACAGTGATTTTGATTATTTAGTTATTGAGCCACAGTGGTAAGTTTCAGTTAAAATTGTTTTCATTCATTCCTCAACTTTTTGAGTGACTATTTTTGTTGAATACTTTATTAGATTAGGTAGTGTAGAAATGTTCATAGATGTTTTGGTCCTCCTGTTCTCGCTGTTGTGTTGGATCCGCTTTCGACTGGACTCTTGCGACTGTGTTGGATCCATTATGGATTGAACTTTCACAGTATCATTTTAGACCCGCTCGACATCCATTGCTTTCCTCCTCTCCAAGGTTCTCACAGTCATCATTGTCACCAACGTCCCACTGGATCATTATTGTCACCGATGTCCCACTGGGTGTGAGTTTTCCTTGCCCTTATGTGGGCCTACCGAGGATGTCGTAGTGGTTTGTGCAGCCCTTTGAGACACTAGTGATTTAGGGCTATATAAGTAAACATTGATTGATTGATTGAAATACTGTTTATAGCATATACGGCGTCAATTATAGTTCGTCTTTACTTTTGTGTTTTCCTCCGTTCGGAGTGATTTTCGGTTGTTCCTTCTTTTTCCTGGAACCTTTTCGCCGAGTAGTTTATTTTTGTGATTATAGATAATTTTATTTCTTGACTTTGGAGGTGAAAGGAAATTGTCAAAATAAAAGCCTGTCTAAAGTCCCAACTCTGCATCTGAGTCAAATCCTTTTATCAAAGCGTGACAGGTTTAACTATTAAACGAACCAAAAATATGACTTATTTTATCTTTGTGAAAACATTGGACACAGTGTGTTGTCAAGCTTATGAGATGCGATGCAAGTGTAAGCCACTGTGACACTATTGTTTTTAGTTTTTATTTTTATAAATGTCTAATGATAATGTCAATGAGGGATTTTTAATCACTGCTATGCTGAAATGATAACTAATATTGATACTGTTGATAATATTAATTTTTGTTTCACTACTTTTGGTTTGTTCTGTGTCGTGTTTGTGTCTCCTCTCAATTGCTCTGTTTATTGCAGTTCGGAGTGTTGCTGGGTCAGGTTTGGTTTTGGAATTGGATTGCATTGTTATGGTATTGCTGTCTAGTGGTTTGTTGGATTGACAAAATTAAAAAAAATAGATTTAAAGAAAAAAAAAGGAGAATCGATTTGATTCGTATTCGAATAGATTTTTTCCCCCACACCCCTAATATATATATATATATATTGATTGGATTATCCAGACAATAGTGCTCGATACCGCAATATGTAGGTGTGGGAAAAATCACAAGACTACTTCATCTCTACAGAACTGTTTCATGAAGGGTTCCCTCAATCATCAGGATATATATATATATATATATATATATACATACATACATACATACATACATACACACACACACACACACACACACACACACACACACACACACACACACACACACACACACACACACACACACACACACACACACACACACACACACACACACACACACACACACACACACACACACACACACACACACACACACACACACACACACACACACACACACACACACACACACACACACACACACACACACACACACACACACACACTGTTTATATTGTGGTTAGAGTGTCCACCCGGAGATCGGTAGGTCGTGAGTTCAAACCCCGGCCGAATCATACCAAAGACTATAAAAATAAGACACATTACCTCCCTGCTTGTCATTCAGCATCAAGGGTTGGAATTGGGGGTTAAAGCCCTACTGAAATTAGATGTTCTTATTTAAACGGGGATAGCAGGTCCATTCTATGTGTCATACTTGATCATTTCGCGATATTGCCATATTTTTGCTGAAAGGATTTAATAGAGAACATCCACGATAAAGTTCGCAACTGGAGAAAAGCCCTGCCTCTACCGGAAGTCGCAGACGATGACGTCGCAAGTGTGGGGGCTCCTCACATAGATATTAATGGGAGCCTTTAACAAAAAGTGCTATTCGGACCGAGAAAACGACAATTTCCCCATTAATTTGAGCGAGGATGAAAGATTTGTGTTTGAAGATATTGATAGTGACGGACTAGAGAGAAAAGAAAAAAAAAAAAAACGCGATTGCATTGGGACGGATTCCGATGTTTTTAGACACATTTCATAGGATAATTCTGGGAAATCCCTTATCTTTCTATTGTGTTGCTAGTGTTTTAGTGAGTTTAATAGTACCTGATAGTCGGAGGTGTACTTCCACGGGTGTCTTGACGCCAATGTCTCAGGGGAGTCGACGGCAGCTTCATGGACGGCCCAACCTCAGCTTTTCCCCGGTAAGAAGCGACTTTTTAACCACAATTTTCTCACCGAAACCTGCTGGTTGACATTTGGTCTGGATTCACGTTCGCTTGACCGCTGTCAGGCTTGGACTTGGTCTTGGTTTGTCTTCCCGAGGTGCAAAGCGAATGGAGTGGAAACGGCGTGAAGGTAAAGACATCTTTATGTTAACAATAAAACTAAAAACAGGAACCAACAAAATGGCGGTACCAAAAACTGGGCTATGAAACAAAAGACTAGCACAAAGGCTACAAACATGAAACAAAAACACTTGCGTAGTGGCATGAATAACAAAAACTTACGTGGACAAAATGGACAGCGTTGCAAGGCATGAAGCAGATAATCGAGGGCGTGAATGAGGTGATGTTGCCAGACTGACCACCTGGTAACTGTGGCTTAAATAATGAACATGATAAGTGAAAACAGGTGTGAGACAAGACAGGTGAACAGATTGGTCATTGTGGTAACAAAACAGGGAATGAAAAAAAAAGGAACTTGGAGTCCAAAGGTCAAAAGCACCTGGTATTCCAAGGCAGTCTCCCATCCAAGTACTAACCAGGCCAGACACTGCTTAGCTTTGAGAACAGATGAGATTGGGGATGCTCAGGGTAGTATGGACATACAAAGCTCATGATCATACTACCCTGAGCATCCCCAATATCATCTGTTCTCAAAGCTAAGCAGGGTCTGGCCTGGATAGTACTTGGATGGGAGACTGCCTAGGAATACCAGGTGCTTTTGACCTTTGAACTCTAAGTTCCTTTTTTTTTCATTCCCTGTTTTGTTACCATGACGACCAATCAGTTCACCTGTCTTGTCTCACACCTGTTTTCACTTATCATGTTCATTATTTAAGCCACAGACAAACGAGAAAATGCAAAACAGAACTAAATGTCCAAAAAACTAAACATTGCATGACCAAAACAAAACATGAACCATAGGCGTGACAACCGCGCTCTGATCCATAGTAAATTTTCACCTTCGGGAATTTTAAGCAAGGAATCACCGTGTGTTTGTGTGGCTAAAGGCTAAAGCTTCCCAACTCCATCTTTTTACTTTGACTTCTCCAATATTAATTGAACAAATTGCAAAAGATTCAGCTACACAGATCTCCAAAATACTGTGTAATTATGCCGTTAAAGCAGACGACTTTTAGCTGTGTGTGTGTGCAGCGCTCATATTTCTTAAAAACCTGTGACGTCTTGCGTACACGTCATCATTACACGACGTTTTCAAGACGAAACTCCCAGGAAATTTAAAATTATAATTTAGTAAAATAAAAAAGCCGTATTGGCATGTGTTGCAATGTTAATATTTCATCATTGATTAGAGATGCGCGGATAGGCAATTATATCATTCGCAACCGCATCACTAAAGTCGTCATCCACCCGAACTAACATTTTATCAGAACCGCAACCGCCCACCACCCGCCCGTTGTTATATATCCGGAGTCGGCGACCTTTACCACTAAAAGAGCTAGTTTGACCCGTGTCACAAAGTAAAGAAGGCAATGGGAGCCGCTAATGTTCTCGCGAATATCCGATGGTGATCATTCAGATAACGGGAATAAGGGCGTGCTGTGAAGCCATTGCCTTTGACGCCTTCAACAAAATGTACGAACCGTTTGCCAGTCCAGCAACATGTTGTATGCAGCTTACGCAAACACACGTACAAGATTGAAGGGCATACTGGGTGATACAGAGTACACTGATGGTTGTGATATAAACAATTTCAACACTTTTACTAATATGCGCCACACTGTGAAGCCACACCAAACGAGAATGACAAACACATTTCGGGAAAACATTATCACAGTAACGCAACACAACAAATACCCAGAATCCTTTGCATCCATGGCAATTCCTGAATATACTTTACATCCCCGCGCCCCCAACCTTGGGTTAAGAAGTAGTCCTTTTTTTTTTTTTTTTTTTTTTCTTTGTCATGAAAAAGGGACGTTTTTGTCATGAAAACGGGAGGTTTTTGTGGTCAGTGCACTAATGGTAAGTGTATATTGGGTTTCTTATGTTGATTTAATAAATAAAAAAATATATATATTATTATTTTTTTTTTTTTTAATAAAAATGAATAAAAACTTCAAAGTGGTCCCCAACCACCGCGGCACGGTGGTTGGGGACCACTGGTTTAATGCATACAATCAAGCATACAAAGTCAACTTGTTTTTCCACTCTCCTGCTACTTTAAAAGGGATTTTAGGTGGCAGGAATCACACAAAAAAAAAGGACAGAAAGACAGACTTCGGGGCGAAAATTGTTTGTCTGGTTTTTAGCCGGTGTCCATCCACAAAGTAATCTACCTGCGCTCGCTGGATGACAGTGTTTGTTTTTCCTGTCACTCCGTAAATGTCACATGTCGTCACGGGCGGTTTGCTCTGACAACCGTGATACGAGACAAGGCCTGTCGTCGACATGACACACACTGACAGTATCAATGTCAGCCCGGTTTGGGATTATGCACTTTGTACACACACAACATCTCTCCAGTCGACACATCAGCTTGTCCTTTAAACCTCTGAAATGCTCCTAGGACCAGGGATGGTGCAGAATTCGGTAGTTTTCCGCCGCTACTACCAGGTATCGATCCACGTAAAAACAAATGCTCATTGCCTTTTGCTGCTACTGACGTCACTTCAGGTCGCGAACTGAACACCGGTTCAAACACTAGGCAAAGAAACAAGCATTCCGAGGGGAGTCAGCCAAACTGTCTTTAGGTAATGTTGCAGTTTTCCATGTCAACAAAGCAAGTATGCCCAATCGAAAACTCTTAAACAAAAAGAAAGGCTCCTCTTTTTCCTTGACGCGCTAGCTCGATGCTAATGTATATTGGATATGCCATAGACATGCTATTGTTTAGCATTAGCAATTTTACATGGCGAGATCAACACCTTCAAACTACAATTAAGATGCCCGGTGCAGTCAAACACCTGAAGTGTATTTATATATATTAATATATAAATATATATACAAACGCCGTTTCCATATGAGTTGGGAAATTGTTAGATGTAAATATAAACAGAATACAATGATTTGCAAATACTTTTCAACCCATATTCCATTAAATGCACTACAAAGACAACATATTTGATGTTCAAACTCATAAACTTTATTTATTTTTTGTAAATAATAATTATTTTAGAATTTCATGGCTGCGACATGTGCCGAAGTAGTTGGGAAAGGGCATGTTCACCACTGTGTTACATCACCTTTTCTTTTAACAATACTCAATAAACGTTTGGGAACTGAGGAAACTAATTGTTGAGGCTTTGAAAGTGGAATTCTTTCCCATTCTTGTTTCATGTAGAGCTTCAGTCGTTCAACAGTCCGGGGTCTCCGCTGTCGTATTTTACGCTTCATAATGCGCCACACATTTTTGATGGGAGACAGGTCTGGACTGCAGGCGGGCAGGAAAGTACCCATAACTCTTTTTGTACGAAGCCACACTCTTGTAACATGAGCTGAATGTGGCTTGGCATTGTCTTGCTGAAATAAGCAGGGGCGTCCATGAAAAAGTCGGCGCTTAGATGGCAGCATATGTTGTTCCAAAACCTGTATGAACCTTTCAGGATTAATGGTGCCTTCAGAGATGTGTAGGTTACCCATGCCATGGGCACTAATGCACCTCCATACCATCACAGATGCTGGCTTTTGAACTCGATATCAGTCTGGATGGTTCGCTTCCCCTTTGGTCCATATGACATGAAGTCGAATATTTCCAAAAACAATTTGAAATGTAAACTCGTCATAGTACAGAAAACTTTTCCACTGTGCATCAGTCCATCTTGGATGATCTCTGGCCCAGAGAAGACGGCAAAGTTTCTGGATGTTGTTGATAAATGGCTTTCGCTTTGCATAGTAGAGCTTTAACTTGCACTTACAGATGTAGCGACGAACTGTATTTAGTGACAGTGGTTTTCTGAAGTGTTCCTGAGCCCATGTGGTGATATCCTTTATAGATAGATGTCGATTTTTTATACAGTGCCGTCTGACGGATCGAAGGTCACGATCATTCAATGTTGGTTTCCGGCCATGCCGCTTAGGTGGAGTGATTTCTCCAGATTCTCTGAACCTTTTGATGATATTATGGAGCGTAGATGTTGAAATCCCTAAATTTCTTGCAATTGCACTTTAAAAAACTTTGCTCTCAAACTGTTTGACTATTTGCTCACGCAGTTGTGGACAAAGGGGTGTACCTCGCCCCATCCTTTCTTGTGAAGGACTGAGCATTTTTTGAGAAGCTGTTTTTGTACCCAATCATGGCACCCACCTGTTCCCAATTAGCCTGCACACCTGTGGGATGTTGCAAATAAGTGTTTGATGAGCATTGTATTCTAATAACATTTAACACCATTTCCCAACTCATATGGAAACGGGGTTTGTAATTCTAACTCAGATCACTTCTATCCACCTTCGGTTGCTGTGTGTGTGTGTGTGTGTGTGTGTGTGTGTGTGTGTGTGTGTGTGTGTGTGTGTGTGTGTGTGTGTGTGTGTGTGTGTGTGTGTGTGTGTGTGTGTGTGTGTGTGTGTTTAATTAACCCGCTGATTTACGTGCGTAGTTTTGTTTGTCTGCAGACCCCCTAAACATGCGGTAACTCACAGACGTTGGTCCCTGCAACATCCCGCCTGAGGTGCACTCTTCTCTCACCGGTGCTCACCTGCAACTCGCAGCCGTTAGTTGCAGTTAATGAATTCATTCTTTATGGCTTCTCTGCAGCTGGAGCTCACTGGTCGAGTCGTACGCTGCTAGGCGGTGCTCTGAGTTGCTCTTTTATTTTCTTTGCTTATTTTACTGAATTACATTTTTCTGGGTTTTTTTTGTTCATTCAAGTCTTATTTTGCGGGATTTTACATTTCAAACATAACAGTTCATGAGAAAATGGATGAGCTGCTGATGGTGTATTTGACGGAGATACATTATTATTGCATTACTTACGATAACTACTGTAACTGTTCTCGATACATTTTGTTGTATTTCTATGATTTAATATTGAGTATTTATATTAATTTTGTTTTATTTAAAAGCATATATATATATATATATATATATATATACATAAATATATATATATATATATGTATATTTATAGATATATATGTATATAAATATATATACAGTGTATGTTTATATACTTATATATATATATATATATATATATATAAGTATATAAACATACACTGTATATATATATATATATATATATATATATATTGTCATGAAAATCAACTTTTACCTTGAAAATCATTGTTTTGCTTGAAAATCAAACTTTTACCTTGAAAATAATTTTTTTCTTTGAAAAACATTTTTTGTCATGAAAATCAACTTTTAACTTGAAAATCTTTTTTTTCCTTGAAAATCTACTTTTAACTTGAAAATAATTTTTTTCCTTCCAAATAATTTTTTTTCCTTGAAAATCAACTTTTACCTTGACAATATTTTTTTTCTTTGCTGAATTTCCCCTAGGGATCAATAAAGTACTTAAACTACTTTCTATTCTATTCTATTCTTATATATATATATATATATATATATATATATATATATATATATATATATATATATATATATATATATATATATATATGTATATATATATATATATATTCTATTCTATTCTATTCTTATATATATATATATATATATATATATATATATATATATATATATAAAAGAATAGAATAGAATATAAATATATAATAATATATAATATATCTATATATATATGTATATATATATATATGTATATACTGTATATATATTTTATTTTTATTTATTTTCTTAATTTTTTTATTTTGTCGTGAAAATGAACTTTTACCTTGAAAATAATTTTTTTCTTTGAAAAACATTTTTTTCACGAAAATCAACTTGTAACTTGAAAATCTTTTTTTTCCTTGAAAATTATTTTTTTCCTTGAAAAGATTTTTTTTCCTTGAAAATCAACTTTTACCTTGAAAATATTTTTTTTACCTTGAAAATCAACTGTTACCTTGAAAGTATTATTTTTTTTTTGCTGAATTTCCCCCAGGGATCAATAAAGTTTCTATTCTATATATATATATATATATATATATATATATATATATATATATATATATATATATATATATATATATATATATATATATATATATATATATATACATCAACACCTCACACCGAAATTGGGTGCATCTTATATTTGTACCACAATCTGTCGCGACCGACACGTATTACAGTTTTTCATGCATTTTAATGACGCGGCCATTGTTGACACAATTGTTGAACATGAAGTGAACGCAACATGAGGGTTAAGAAGTAGTGCTCGTGTGCCACCATTTACCTCATTGACAATGTTTCCATGCTCGATAGACCAGTCAATGACCCTCGTCACGTCCCACAGCGCGGGGGGGGGCGGCAATGTCATCCGCCCGTCTCTTGCCGAACGCTTTAACCGAAGAGACAAGATGATGTAGATCTGTAACGACGACATTTGCATTCTGAGATTTGACTCTGGAGCCCAGCCAGGGACACACTTTGCACGGTCGTTGTTGCTCATCTGCTGATGTGTTCTTCCAGTCGCACTTCACGTTTGTGAAAGCTGAGCTTTACTGCTAAAACATGTCAAGAAAGGTGAGCTCTTAAACATCGACATGTCCTAGCCATCCGGATTTGGTATGTCTGCCAATTCCGGCGCCCCTTAAAACATGAAGGAAAGGTGAGGGAAAGGTGAATGCTGGGGCTGGGGAAAGATGAGTATTAAAAAAAGTCAATATCAGACTGGGCTCTTGGGTATGGAGGATCCAGACTGAGGCCAAGAAAAAAAACTCAATAGCGACAGTATGAACGCACATAAACATGTTACACAGAATCCTCAAAACTGAGGGAGTTGGCTACGGTGAGCTGTGAGTCTCGTCAGTTCTTGGTTCTCTGCTTCCCGTACTGCCTCCTCGATCCTCGACCCCCGCTCGGACACAGACCTTCTTCGCCCCTACTATCAATCAATCAATCAATGTTTATTTGTACAGCCCTAAATCACAAGTGTCCCAAAGGGCTACACAAGCCCTTTGAGACACTATCGCCCCCGGACTTCCTGCTTGCCTCACAGACATCCCCCTGATCTTCCGCCTCTCGCCCAACATTCCCGGTAACATAAAATGAAACATTAAAAACATAAAAAAAATTTAAGGTAACATTAAATCCTACGCATAGTCTCCCACCATACACACTCTTGGATTCTTGTGACACTCCATTTCCTTAGTTTGTTATTATTGTTTGATTATTAAGTATATATATATATATATATATATACATCCATCCATCCATTTTCTACCGCTTATTCCCTTTCGGGGTCGCGGGGGGCACTGGCGCCTATCTCAGCTACAATCGGGCGGAAGGCGGGGTACACCCTGGACAAGTCGCCACCTCATCGCAGGGCCAACACAGATAGACAGACAACATTCACACTCACATTCACACACTAGGGCCAATTGTTAGTGTTATATATATATATATATATCTCCTGATGATTGAGGGAACCCCTCATGAAACAGTTCTGTAGAGATGAAGTAGTCTTGTGATTTTTCCCACACATACATATTGCGCTCTACCACGGTATCGAGCACTATTCTCTGGATAATCCAATCAAGATATATTTACCGGTATATAACGTATATTTATATATATATATATATATATATATATATATATATATATATATATATATATATATATATATATATATATATATATATATATATATATATATATATATATATGGGGCTTCACGGTGGAAGAGGGGTTAGTGTGTCTGCCTCACAATACGAAGGTCCTGAGTAGTCTGGGGTTCTATCCCGGGCTCGGGATCGTTCTTTGTGGAGTTTGCATGTCTTCCCCGTGAATTTGTGGGTTCCCTCCGGGTACTCTGGCTTCCTCCCACTTCCAAAGACATGCACCTGGGGATAGGTTGTTTGGCATCACTAAATTGGCCCTAGTGTGTGAATGTGAGTGTGAATGTTGTCTGTCTATCTGTGTTGGCCCTGCGATGAGGTGGCGACTTGTCCAGGGTGTACGCCGCCTTCCGCCCGATTGTAGCTGAGATAGGCACCAGCGCCCCCCGCGACCCCGAAAGGGAATAAGCGGTAGAAAATGGATGGATGGATGGATATATATATATATATATATATATATATATATATATATATATATATATATATATATATGGGGCTTCACGGTGGAAGAGGGGTTAGTGTGTCTGCCTCACAATACGAAGGTCCTGAGTGGTCTGGGGTTCAACCCCGGGCTCGGGATCTTTCTGTGTGGAGTTTGCATGTCCTCCCCGTGAATGCGTGTGTTCCCTCCGGGTACTCCGGCTTCCTCCAACTTCCAAAGACATGCACCTGGGGATAGTTTGATTGTCAACACTAAATGGTCCCTAGTGTGTGAATGTGAGTGTGAATGCTGTCTTTCTATATTTGTTGGCCCTGTGATGAGGTTGCGACTTGTTCAGAGTGTACCACCCGAAAGGAAATAAGCAGTAGAAAATGGATAGATGGATATATATATATATATATATATATATATATATATATATATATATATATATATATATATATATATATATATATATATATATATATATATAATAAATCATAGAGCTTGATTGCCCCCTTGTGGTTCTGTGCCGTCACAACTCCCTCCTACACATATAACAAAAACAATTTGAAGTTGTCTTTATTTTGAAGTTATCTTGCCATGGTTTTATCAGTCCAGGTGTAAATATTTCTCCATGTGGCCCCTGATCGAAAATGAGTTTGACACCCCTGTCTTCGGGCAAAAAAAAATGCAGTCAAGACGTAGCAAGCACTTAGGCAAGAAATTGTTGAGAAGAAATTTCCAAAGCAATAATTTTGCCCCAATAAAGGCTTTTGGGGTACAACTGTATATGTATAAATGACAGGAGGTCTAACATGTGTTAGTTTCCCTGCAGAGTAATTTTTTCAAACTAAATGGTTTTCAGTTTTCAGGGGGCAGCATGAGTTTGAATTTCAATTCTATCAAACCTTTGTGGCGTAAATGTGCATTATTCATCTCTTTTTTTTTCTCCTTTTGTGTGTACTTGTGACCTTGTTTCGGCATAACAACCCTGACCCTTATGTATAAACCAATACCACTTTGTCCTTCCTGTTTAGGAATGTTGAATGTATTTGCATGGCATTACCCACTATTTGACGTGGAGTATTTATCTTTGCTTATCTGAATCATGCAAATCTCAAAGCGTGTGTCAGCACAGCGCTTGAATAAAAAATGGTGTCTTTGTTCCCCGTCTTTTTTTGTTTGTTTTTTTTCAATAGTAAATGTCCTAAAATGTTCTTTCCTTGCTGCATTTGTGTTGCGTGGCGTCAGCAGATGACTCAGCCCTCAGCATGAACTCGAAAGAGATTTTGACTCTAATTTTAAGTGTCTTGTCATTCATGGATGAATTGACAAGCGTATGAGGCATTAGAGAGGGAGTGCTGGAAGTTCCAACTGGAAGTAATTGTCCTTTTTATACAACAGTGGAGGAAGTTTTGTACGCTTTTGTAGGAAAAAAAAAAGATATTTAAATCCACCCCAAAATAAGAGAATGCCTGAAATAACGACAAATGCTTGGTTCCAAGCTGGTAATGACGTCACAGCCCAGTTGTGAGCGTTCCAGTTACTATGTCGGAAATCCAGATGGCGACATCCACGAAAGCTATTTTTGCGCTTTGCCTCGTTCACATATAAGCAACTTATGGTAAATTATGGACGTTTTCTGCAACATTATCGAATTATGGCATGTATTTGTATTTGGTCACATAATCCTTATTCTTCTAAGGAAAAACAGTAGCGATCAAACATTTACATACAATTGTAAATAACATAATATCATGGCTGTCTTGAGTTTCCAATAAATTGAGCTGTTTGGCCACAATACCAAGCAATATGTTTGGAGGAGAAAAGTCGAGGCCTTAGATCTCAGGACCACCAAACCTACCGTCAAGCATGGTGGTGCTAGTATTATGCTCTGGGCCTGTTTTGCTGCCAATGGAACTGGTGCTTTACAGAGAGTAAATAGGACGATGAAAAAGGAGGATTACCTCCAAATTCGTCAGGACAACCTGAAACCATCAACCTGAAAAGCAAGGAAGTTGGCGAAACAGGCATGTAGGGATGATATAGCCTCTGTGATTTTTCCTGATCTAACGTGTGTGTGTGTGTGTGTGTGTGTGTGTGTGTGTGTGTGTGAGTGTGTGTGTGTGTGTGTGTGTGTGTGTGTGTGTGTGTGTGTGTGTGTGTGTGTGTGTGTGTGTGTATATATGTATATGTGTATATATATATATATATATATATATATATATATTTATATATATATATATATATATATATAAATATATATATATATAAATATATATATATATATATATGTATATATATATATATATATATATATATATATATATATGTATATATATATATATATATATATATAGATAGATAGATAGATAGATAGTACTTTATTTATTCCGTCAGGAGAGTTCCTTCAGGAAAATTACAATTTTCAGCACAATCCCATTCAAGATCAGACAAACATTACAGGGAGACAGAACAGGATCGCTGACGGGTCTGCCGGCTTCCAGCGCCCCTTACAAAAAAGATGACATACAGGTAAACAAGTGGGGTGGGGGGGGGAAGAAAAAAATAGAAGATTAAAATAAAATTAAAAAATCGGTCTTAGCCTAGGCCCTGGGGTGGGGGGTCAGACTGAGGCCAAGGGGAAAAAAAAAAAAAAAAACTCATAGCCATAGTACACATCCCTCTTCCATGTGTGTAAGAGGGAAACATCAAACATCAAAGAACACAGAGGACATTAAAGACATTAAAGCAGCAGATACAACCAGACACTATATATATATATATATATATATATATATATATATATATATATATATATATATATATATATATAGGCTTCACGGTGGCAGAGGGGTTAGTGCATCTGCCTCACAATACGAAGTTCCTGCAGTCCTGGGTTCAAATCCAGGCTCGGGATCTTTCTGTGTGGAGTTTGCATGTTCTCCCCGTGAATGCGTGGGTTCCCTCCGGGTACTCCGGCTTCCTCCCACTTCCAAAGACATGCACCTGGGGATAGGTTGATTGGCAACACTAAATTGTCCCTAGTGTGTGAATGTGAGTGTGAATGTTGTCTGTCTATCTATGTTGGCCCTGCGATGAGGTGGCGACTTGTCCAGGGTGTACCCTGCCTTCCGCCCGATTGTAGCTGAGATAGGCGCCAGCGCCCCCCGCGACCCCGAAAGGGAATAAGCGGTAGAAAATGGATGGATGGATGGATGGAACTGGTGCTTTAAAGAGAGTAAAAGGACAATGAAAAAGGAGGATCACCTCCAAATTCTTCAGGACAAACTAAAACCATCAGCTCGGGGGTTGAGTCTTGGGCGTAGGTTTCCCTGCTCTTCAGGGGATTTTATAAAATCCCCCTGAAAAGCAGGGAAATTGGCAAAACAGGCTTGTAGGGATGATATAGCCTCTGTGATTTTTCCTGATCTAACATAAGTGTGTGTGTGTGTGTGTGTGTGTGTGTGTGTGTGTGTGTGTGTGTGTGTGTATATGTATGTACTATATATATTAATGTATATGTATGTATATATACAGTACATATAAATACATATATATATATATATATATATATATATATATATATATATATATATATATATATATGTATATATATGTGTGTGTGTGTGTGTGCTCGTGTGTGTATAGTTTATATGTACTGTGTATATATATATTATATGTGCATATATATATATATAAATATATATATATATATATATATATATACATACATATAGATATATACATACATATATATATATATATATATATATATACATACATATATATATACATACATATATATATATATATATATATATATATATATATATATATATATATATATATATATATATATGTGTTATTTTACATGCAGTCGGTTCTCAGGCCTAGACCAAATTTATTTAAGCCTAATGTGCCCTGTAAGTGAGAAAGTTTGGACCCTCCTGATCTCAAAAACTGTAACCCATGTTGTCTATCTTTCCCGACAAAATGCAGAAGATAAAAATACATGCTCAACATAAGTTTTGCCAATGATTGCACTGACCACTTGTAAATATGCAGAGAGGCTTAATGAGGATCCAGGACCGGCTTTGGTGTCTTCACCGGTTGACTCGGTGTGATCACAGTGTGCAGTCTGCGCTTTCAGCCATTTCAAAGAGTCACGCCTGCTCTATCCCACCGAGTTTTCCCTCATTTCGACCACGCTTTCTCACTCATGTGAAGATTTAGAAAGCACAGCTTTGTCTCAGTAGATTTTGGGATGGAGGGATCACCATATTGGCAATGCTGTGTAGAAACTGCAGTCATCTCTGAAGACTCCTTTGATACAAAGTATTAGACCTAATGGTAGATTATAAGGCATGTAATGTACCTTCATAGTAGTTTGTGCTACTTTGTGTTAGAAATATGTCCATTGAAAAATACAAGGTGCACAGTTGATTTTTGATATAATTTAAGGATTTTAAGTGTGCCTTATAGAATAATATGGTACACAGGTAGTGTACAGTATTACATCTCAGTGACGTACGTACGTATTGATAGGTGTTAGTTCATTAAGAGTACAGAGTTCCTAAGTGGAAGATGACTTATTTCAATAACAGAACTGACAATAATAGCAGTGACGTTTTACATTTTTAATAACATTTCTGAAGAATTTAAATCAGTGGTTTTCATCGAGGGGTTGTACTGCAGAGGAGTCCAAAATTAAACGTTGTATATTTATATTTTATTTTATTTTTTATATTCACTCTATTTCATTTAACCACTGCTAAAATAAAAAAAAAAATAAAAAAAAATTGTTTACTTCTCATTAATGTACTTTAAGTAGTCGTATCATAACAGAAACTTTCAGCACCGTAGAAATGTTGGACAATTAAATAAAATAAAAACCCAAACAATGACATGTACTCTTGTACATAAATATTCAGACCCTTTATGGCTGCCAAAGGTGCATCAACAATGTATTGAGCAAAGGGTCTGAATATTTATGTACAAGAGTACATGTCATTTTTGATGCACCTTTGGCAGTCATTACAGCCTCAAATCATATATATATATATATATATATATATATATATATATATATATATACACATACATATATATATTTATATGTATATAAATATATGTATATATATATAAATATACATACATTATATATATATATATATATGTATGCGTATAAGTATGTGTAAATGTATGTGTGTGTATATAATGTGAATATATATATATATGTATATATATATATATATGTATATAGAGATAAATATATATAAATATATATACACATACATATATATATATATGTATATATATATATATATATATATATATATATATTTATATGTATATAAATATATGTATATATATAAATATATATACATTATATATATGCACATACATATATACATACATATACACATACATATATATTCACATTATATGCACTCAGACACATACATATATACATACATATACACATACATACATATATATATATATACACATACATATATACATATATATGTATGGAACACCGCAGAGGCCACCACTGTGGATATGTTTCTTTTAGTACAAGTGTCTGGTTGCATCAGCTCTGCTCTTTTAATGTCTTTAATGTCGTTAGTTTTCTTTGATGTTTGATGCATCCCTCTTACACATATGTAAGAGGGATGTGTACTATGGCTATGAGTTGTTTTTTTCTCCCTTGGCCTCAGTCTGGACCCCCTCTCCAGAGGCCCAGGCTTAGACCGATTTTTCAATTTTATTTTATTTTAATGTATTGTTTTTTTCCCAAAGGGGATAAGCGGTAGGAAATGGATGGATATAGTATTCATATATACATACTTGTATATATTAATTTTTTTTTACAGATTTAAAAGTATTTTTAATGTATGTTTTACATATATCGTAGTTCTATAAATATTTTTCAAATTTAATGTATTTTTTAAATATATTTTTACATATAATTGCATATTCACATTTTTCAAAGGTTAAAATGTTAATTGTATATATAATGTACAATTACATATTGTATATATTTTTGTCACAAAATTCAAATGTATTCTATATAATTGTTTTTACTCAAATGTTTCACATTTTATTGTTTCATATATCATTCCATATGTTTTTATTTTTCACAAATGTCATTTTTTTTTCAATGTTTCCTATATATACTTTTATATTATCATTTTTTTTTTCAGAAATTTTCATGCCTTTAGCTGGACATGGACGTGAAAATAAATATCATTAAAAAGCTCAGAGGGAATAAAATGAATAAACCGGAAATTTCTTCCGGACTACTGCGACCGTGGTCGTTTTAAAACTAAGAAGTATTAATATTCATGAAGGTAGGCGTGGTCTTTGAAAAACAGGAAGTCATTGTTCCGGACTAGCCTGGGATGGAAGACTTTGGAACGGTAGCAACACCCGAAAGACAAAAACATTGATATAAGTAAACGTAACCTTTTATTGTGTCATTTGTGTACACTTTTAAACCCCGCCTGACACCTAAGGGGAAATTTACGATGATGCATTGTTTATTCGATATTTAATATGACAAGTGGAATTTATAGGCGATGTGTGTTCAGTGCTTGTAAAAAAAAAAAAAAAGAAAAAAAAAAGGAAAATACACAACATCTGTGTGAAAAAACCAAGTCCCTCAGGATCGTCTGGGAATAGATAACAATGACAGCGCTTTTAGCTTCTTTTGGATAAACGCTCGGTTAAGTGTCCTTCCAGCCGTAATATTGTTGGACGCTGGAAAAGATTCGTTTGATATAGAAAACAATGTTTTCTGTAATCTATCCTCCAGCAGTGAGGTGCTGAAGTGGACTCGCCGTTATCAAGTTAGTGTGATCGAGTTACAGCTGCTCTCGCTTTTTGAGGGCTGATAATAAAAAGAGTAGTTTGTTGTTGTCTTGCACGGTGTTGAATTCCACAATTACCGTCTGATCTGATAACAGGCTCTCAATGTTGTAGCCAATGGATAGTTTCCTTTTAGGGGAAGAAAAACAGCTATTTACTCACATGTGAGAAAAAAAACAAAAAACCTATATTGTATACATCATTTCGCGTTTTAGCCTGAAAACCGAAACAAGCAAAATAGCAATGCCAATACATTATAAATATATGGAAAATGTAATCATCATCTCCATAGAGCTTTACAACAGATGGAAGCATGTACACAGCTGCATTGACTCTGGACTTGATGAAACACAGTGGACCAAAACCAGCAGCTGACATGGCTCCCCAAACCATTGCTGACTGAGGGAACTTCCGTTGTCTAGAGTTCAGGAGTGGCTCGACCATGGGAATACGGCTATTGAAGCTGTATCTGTTGGAAAGCTCTATGGAGATGATGATTTCATTTTCCAGCATGATTTGGCACCTGTCCAAAGTGCCAAAACCAGCAGTTACTGGTGTACTGACCATGACATTACTGTCCTCCATTAGCCTGCCAACTCCCCTGACCTGAACCTCATAGAGAATTTGTGGGTTATTGTGAAGAAGAAGCTGAAAGACACCAGGCCCAATAATGCAAATGAGCTAAAGGCCGCTTTTGAAGCATCCTGGGCATCCATAACACTTCAGCAATGCCACAGGCCGATTGCCTCCATGCCACGCCGTATTGATGCAATAATCCGTGCAAAAGGATTCCAAACCAAGTACTGAGTGCATTAATTGACATTTTCAAATGTTTGATTTTGTTTTGCTGTTATAAATCTTTTTTTTAACTTGGTCTGAGGAAATATTCAAATTTTTTGAGATAGGATTTTTGAGTTTTCTTAAGCTGTATGCCATAATCAGCAATATTAAAATAATAAACGGCTTGCAATATGTCAGTTGATGTGTAATGAATCGAGAATGTATGGCATCTTCATGTTTTTAGTTGCATTACGGAAAATAAAGGACTTTATCACAATATTCTAATTTTCTGAGACAGTCCTATATATATATATATATATATATATATATATATATATATATATATATATATATATATATATATATATATATATATATATGGACAGATTTCGGTTTATGGCCCCCATTCAAATTTTCAAGCCCAATGCGGACCCCAAATCAAAAGTTTGGACACCACTGATCTAGTGGTACACCAAATGTTCGAACTTTGTGAAATGCCACAGTGGCCAAAAGTAATAAATATTAGGGCTGCGAATTTTTGGGTGTCCCACGTGTAAGTAATGTTCAACAATAATTATTTGATACTTGTTTATGTTGACAAATGTGCTCTGTGATGAGGGGGCGACTTGTCCAGGGTGTACCCTGCCTTCCGCCCGATTGTAGCTGAGATAGGCGCCAGCGCCCCCCGTGACCCCAAAAGGGAATAAGCGGTAGAAAATGGATGGATGGATGGATGGAAAAATGTGCTATTTTAGAAAGCAAACAATTTCAATCAATTATTACGTATGCGTAGCTTGTGGGCTAGTGTGCGCTTAGCTGTTGCGTATCAGAAATTTTACCTGCAAGCCAATATCCTCTGATACGCCTATTTGACCAATATCAGGCCACCCCATATAAGATTTTATGTTGATTTGATACTTTTAAGTTTTTTTATAGATGCTATATAAGACAATATATGAGATAAGATACATAAATAAATAAATGAATAAATAGGAATGTGATGTGTTTGATTCAAACAAAATGCTTTTAGCCTCCACAGCATTGTTAATTATATTTTTTTATACCGCACATTATGAAAAACAGCTCCTGTGTGGCCCAAAGTGCTGTACAAAATAAAAACAGAAAGGTAAGAAATTGAAAACTAAGAGGCGATAAATACACAGCGGAACAAACCAAACAATAAAAAGGTGAAAAGTAAGCAGTAGAAATAAAAGAGTAAAAAGCCTTAAATAAAAACATAAAAACGTCCCACTGAGCTTGTGTTAAATACAAGTGTGTTTTTAGTGGTGATCTAAAAGTGTTGAGAGGTGTGGAGCTGTGAGATTTGGAGAGAGACTGTCCAAAGTCTTGGGTCTTCTCCCATTAAAGTTCCTCTGGTTTTCAGTCTAGACCAAGGTTGTCCAGACTGCGGCCCCCAGCTATTTTTTTTTTATTTTTTTTTTTTTGTCAAATAGACAATGTTTATTTGACAAAAATGGTATCACAGACAATTTTTCAAAAATACATAACAAAATAAAAAAATAATAAACGTATAATCGATCGCCAATCATTTTTGGGGAATTGTCTTTAATATTATTGTATATAGAAGAAAAAAAACAATCAAAATTAATGTTGTCATGAATTATTGACCTATTTAATGCTCCAATTATGCCACATTAAATATCACTCTTTGAAATACTTTTTGGGTAAAATATTACATATTTTGTGTGTCTGCCATAAATAAAATTATTTTTTCTTTGACTTAAAAGGCATAAAACAGACAAATTAAAGAAAACATAAAAAAATATTAAAAAGTATAATCCAAAGATAGATCTGAAAATGATCTAGTAACTTAAGTGTTGAAAGTAAAAAAAAAATAATAATAATAATTAATATGACTAATTATAACACTTTTATAAGTGGGGCCCTTTTGGATTCCCGGACAATTTTAGTGGGAATTTTCTTAAAAACTGTTATTGCTCAGAAAATAAAAATAATAATCAATTAAAATCAATGGTATTACACATAGAATTCAGCACCACCGTTCGCTCACAATAAACAAGAAACACTTGGGTATTTTTTACATGTGAATAATATAAATACATTCTACTATACAACATCATTTACATTTGAATAATATAAATACAGTCTATTATACAGCATTATTCACATGTGAATAACATAAATACAGTCTATTATACAGCATTATTCACATGTGAATAACATAAATACAGTCTGTTATACAACATAATTTACATGCAAATAATATAAATACAGTCTATTATACAGCATGATTCACATGTGAATAACATAAATACAGTCTATTATACAGCATTATTCACATGTGAATAATATAAATAGTGTATTATACAGCATCATTCACATGTGAATAATACAAATACAGTCTATTATACAGCATTTTTCACATGTAAATAACATAAATACAGTATTTTATACAGCATTATTCACATGTGAATAATATAAATACAGTCTATACAGCATTATTTACATGTGAATAATGTAAATACAGTCTATTATACAGCTTTAATCACATGTGAATTGTTATGATCCGATGGCCGGATCATACCATATTTCTAATTGTGTTCCTTCCTGTATCACATTCTGTAGTTTGACCTCCTTATTTCCTGTTTTGCTCTGTCACCATGGTTATTGTTTCCACCTGCTACTCTCGGTTTACACACACCTGTTTCGCTAATCACCTGCCTTATTTAAGACTGCCCTTTTTGGTAGATAATTCTCGGATCCTAATTTGCCTTCGTGCAACAAGTGACGACTGCTGCATATGTATATTCTTGCTAGCTTACACGCTACGCCTTTGGGTTTTTTTCATAGCTCTCATGCTAATGGTTTTGTTTTCCCTTTTTGTGCCTTCGTGCCAACTTTAGTGTACCTCTTTGTTTTCCTAGCTTCCATGCTAGCGCCATTTGTTTCCCTTTTCTGTCTAGCATCAGTGTTTTTGTTCCTAGCCCTTTTATTAGTTTAATAAATACTTCATTTCTTACCCTTCGCTGTGTTTTTGCTCGACGCATCCACGGAAAAACAAATCCGGTATCGCAATGCCACACAAGTCTCACAGTAGGATCCAAGCCTCTCCGCTGCGCGCCAGGTGACAACATGATGTGCAGCTCTAACGGTATCCTGGTCCCTTTCGATTCCACCTGGTCCGGTGAGTTCTCCTCCCAAAGCGCTCCCACTCGTCAGCGTAGGCGGAAGCCGCAAAGAAATGCTTCGCCTCGCGACAGTGACGCTTCCGCTCCACGACTTCCCCCTCCTGAACACAGCCAGCAACAGGCAGCCCAATATTCCCCTCCTCAGTTGTTTGGTGATCCCATTTCACACTTCGCCAAATGTTTCACGGACTGGGCTAACAGTCAGCTAGAGACCGGCGCGGATGACGTCATTTCATTGGTGCCCCCCTGATCCTTGCCTGGTTCTCACACCAGCTGCTTACCCTTGTCTGGTTCTCACACCAGCTCCTGGTCCTAGGCTGGAGCCCACTCCAGCACCTGCTCTAAGGCCAGATCACCAGCACCTGCTCCGGGGCTGGAGCCCACACCAGCCCCTGGTCCGGATCTGGAGTCCACACCAGCACCTGTTCCAGGGCTGGAGCCCACACCAGCTCCTGCTTCGACAACTACGCCTGTCTCCACGACGATGACGACTACATCTGTCTCCACGTCGACGACTACTACGCCTGTCTCCATGACAACTACTACGCCTGTCTCTACGACGACTACTACTCCTGTCTCCACGACGGCGCCGCCTTCTTCGGCTGCAGCACCCGCACCTGCTTCCACGGCAATGACGACGCTTCCGCCTTCTACTTCCACGGCAACGATGACAACGACGCCGCCTGCTTCCTCGATGACGACCACTCCGCATCCTGCTTCCATGGCAACAACGATGACTCGCCTCCTGCTTCTATGGCGGCAAAGACGCTTCCGCCTTCAGCTTCCATGGAAACGACAACGCCGTCGCCTACTTCTATGACGATGTCTCAGCAATCCTCGAGCTGGCCTGCTGCGCAAGTAGCAATCTGGGGCCTGCAGGCGGCCCTCTCAAAGGTCAGTACATGGACACCAGTGGCGCAGACAGCAGCCAAACATAAGACTTTGTCTAAAAACTCTACTGCTGCTTAACTTTTGGCGCCACTCATGCCCACCTTCTCAGCGGGCCACCGATGTGGCCTTTTCAAGGTCGCCCGTCAAGACTTTTGCGGCAGCGGCGTTCCATCCGCCGCCGCCACCTGACTTGTCCTCGGTGGAATCGGGGACAGGCGGAATGGCGACGCTCCACCATGGCCTCCCTCTGCTCCTCCCTTCGCTTGCGAACCTTTTTGTCGTGCGGGGGGGGTCAAGTTTTTTGTTTTTTGGGACATCCGGGATCTGTCCTTTTAGGGGGGGATCCTATTATGATCCGATGGCCGGATCATACCATATTTCTAATTTTGTTCCTTCCTGTATCACATTCTGTAGTTTAACCTCCTTATTTCCTGTTTTGCTCTGTCACCATGGTTGCATATTGTTTCCACCTGCTACTCTTGGTTTACACACACCTGTTTCGCTAATCACCTGCTTATTTAAGACTGCCCTTTTTGGTAGTTAATTCTCGGATTGTAATTGCCTTCGTGCAACAAGTGATGACTGCTGTATATATATATTCTCGCTAGCTTACACGCTACGCCTTTGTTTTTTTCTAGCTCTCATGCTAATGGTTTTGTTTTTCCCTTTTTTGCCTTCGTGCCAACTTTAGTGTACCTCTTTGTTTTCCTAGCTTCCATGCTAGCGTCTTTTGTTTCCCTTTTCTGTCTAGCACCAGTGTTTTTGTTCCTAGCCGTTTTATTAGTTTAATAAATACTTAATATCTTACCTTTTGCTGTGTTCTTGCCCGACGTATCCACGGAGGAACAAATCCGGCATCGAAATGCGACACAAGTCTCACATGAATAGTATAAATACAGTCTATTATACAGCATTATTCACATGTGAATAACATAAATACAGTATTTTAATACAGCATTATTCACATGTGAATAATATGAATACAGTCTATTATACAACATTATTTGAATGTGAATAAAAATAAATAAAGTCTATTATACAGCATTATTCACATGTGAATAATATAAATACAGTCTATTATTCGGCATCTACATTACCGGCCTGTGCAGGATTCTCACAGGCATGAGGCACAAATTGAGCCCTTACCTTCGGTAAAAGTTCAACATTCCCAGACAAGCACTATTCAAATACTTCAAAAAGTGTACCTCCGAGGTGTGCAGGGGAGAAGATTGGGCAGTGACACGCTATAAGGGAAGCTAATAGGAACGCCAGGTCCCATGCAGCAAAGCGCTCTGATTTATTGAGTGGAGCGCAGGATCGCAACTGCAAGTTTATTGTGATTTATCATTCCGTAACAGCCATGTTAAAAGCCCATAGATTTCTGAAGGTGCAATAACTTTGGGTTATGCCAGTCAAGAAGAATTGAATACGACTTGTGTCCGTCGCGGATTTTTGGACGACCGGTGCGGATAAGGCGCACCTGAATTGGTATGACGGCGTATGAAGACTTGATTTATGGACACATGCGTTGTGGCTGGTAAAAAAAAAAATAAACATGTGTTGTGCAACACTTATTGATGCAAATCGAGGTAACAGACAAATCAAAATATATAAAATAAGTGCAAAAATGTTATGTTTATGCACAAACTTATTGTCAATATGTTGCTCTGTTTAACCTCAGTGAGCAAAAGTAACACTAAATATAAAAAAAATATACTGTACTGTATTTTCCAGAGCATAGGGCGCACCGGATTATAAGGCGCACTACCGATAAATGGTCTATTCTTTATCTTTTTTTCATATATAAATCACACCGGATTATAAGACACATTAATGGAGTCATATATATATATATATTTTTTTTTAAATGTAAAACCTTACAACTGGAACTCTCTAATAATTAAAGTTCCTTGGATGAATAATGTACACTCACTACACCGGTATGTTTTGGCGCTTTCATGGCTAGTTTACTGACAGATATAAGTAATAACTTTACACTACTTTATATTAGAAATGGCAACGGGAGAGGATGATTGTCCCATAACAAGAAGATAGAGAAAAAAGAAAAAGCTTATCGATTACGGAGTAGGCACAGACTACAAATGCGGACGAGCGCAATTTTTTAGGACTTATGCAGATCCCAAATACACATCAGCAGGTACCAGACGGTAAGAAAAGTTGATTTTGCATTATAATGCGAAACGCCGGATAAAATGTCTGGCTCCTACACACCGGAGCTCTAGTAAAAAGAGTTCAGCAGCGTCGGATTAAAAGAGCACAGCATCCTCTTCCCATTCTCACCACACTCCACAGAGGCACTATAGAGAGCCTACTGACCAACTGCATCTCTGTCTGGACTGTAGCCTGCAGTCGCTCGGACTGGAAGTCTCTGTAGAGAGTGGTGAGGACGGCGGAAAAGATCATCAAGACTCCTCTTCCTCCTATCCAGGAGATCGCAAAAAGCCGCTGCCTGACCAGGGCTCAGAACATCTCCAGACACTAGTCCCGCCCCCACCATGGACCATGCTTGCCAAACATGAGACCTCCGAATTCGGGATATTTGGGGGGGTCGGGTGGGGTGGGCGGGGCGGGGATGTGCGGGGTGGTGGTAGTGGCGGGATTAAGGGGGAGGAGTATATTTATAGCTAATT
>NC_084635.1:31103263-31110763 GCF_033978795.1 Nerophis ophidion
AACTACAGTCGGGCTGTTTTTCAACCCTCACTTTCATCACAGCAGCAACCGTGGAACGAATTTTGCAAAAACGTTTGGCGGATCCCTGGTCCCCGACGCTCCAAAATGCAATGAAAAAAAAAAATGAAAAAAAGAAGGGACCTGAGTGTTTCCAATCGTTTTTTGAGCCGTCGAAGAAAATCGAAGACATGATGAGCTCATGACTGAAGATGGAAGCTGGCTAGGGTTGGCCTTGAGAGTCACCTGGGAACAAAGCCGTGGAAGAGATTCTATCAATTTAGGTTTTTCATCTCTCGCATGCCAGACTGGTGCGACAAAATGTCCAAACTTGATCAAAGTTCAGTCCTCTGGTTCCTATCCTAATTTTGCCTATCAGTCTGCAATTTTCTACCTTTGTCTTCCTCTTGCCTCAAACCACTGATCAGTCGGCAACATTTACAGGAGAACTGTTAGAATGAGGTTTTTTTGTGTGTTACTAATCAGCCTGGAGCGATACAGAGCGAGTGAAGGATTGAAGACCTGATAAGTCAGAAGGAGAACGAGATGATACATTACTAGAATTTGAAATTCCAGTAGAAATTGCCTGTGAAGGCTCTACGTCATGGGTGCCCACACTTTTTCTGCAGGCGAGCTACTTTTCAATTGACCAAATCGAGGGGATCTACCTCATTTATATATATCATTTATATTTATTTATTTATGAAAGAGACATTTTTGTAAACAAGTTAAATGTGTTTAATGATAATACAAGCATGTGTAACACATATAGATGTATTTCTTTCACGAAGACAAGAATATAAGTTGGTGTATTACCTGATTCTGATGACTTGCATTGATTGGAATGAGACAGTAATGATGATAACGCCCACATTTTCAAATGGAGGAGAAAAAAAGTTGTCCTTTCTGTACAATACCACATGAAAGTGGTTGGTTTTTGGCATCTAATTCATCCAGCTTCCATACACTTTACAAGAAAAACATTGGCGGCAAATTCCGTAGCTTGCTTGATTGACATTCACGGCACCCGAGGGTCTTGTGAGATGACGCTGGCTGCTGCCAGTTCATTATTATGAAAAAATGACAGAGAGGAAGGCGAGAAACACTTTTTATTTCAACAGACTTTCGCGCCGTCCCTTCCGTCAAAACTCTAAAGGCTGACTGCACATTTCCTATCTTCACAATAAAAGCCCTGCTTCGTGCTGCCTGCGCTAACAAAATAAGAGTCTCGGAAAGCTGGCGTGCACAAGTGATGTGCACGCCAGCTTTCTGAGGGATCGCTTGTGCACGCCAGTTTTCCGAGACTCTGTATTTAGTTAGCGCAGGCAGCATGAAGCAGGGCTTTTATTGTGAAGATAGGAAATGTGCAGTCGGCCTTTAGAGTTTTGACGGAAGGTACGGCGCGAGAGACTGTTGAAATAAAAAGTGTTTCTCGCCTTCCTCTCGGTCATATTTTAATAATAATGATCTTGCAGCAGCCAGCGTCATCTCACAAGACCCTCCGGTACCGTGAATGTCATTTAACTGACGTCTTGGTGAAGATTGATGATCACTAATTTTTAGGTCTATTTTTTTAAAAAGCCTGGCTGGAGATCGACTGACACACCCTCCGCGGTCGACTGGTAGCTCGCGATCGACGTAATGGGCACCCCTGCTCTACGTGATTGAATGTCCAGGATTAGTGAAGTTTGTGGTTGTTTGAAAGGTTCGAATCGGATGAGAAATGTGCGATATGGAGAGTTTTGTATATTGCCCATTCAGTCCTGGTAATTTCGGGTAATTAGGGAATTTTTCAGAACCGGGGAAACATGCTGGCTTGAATGTCCAAAGTGTGTAGAGTGTCAAATCAGATTAGAAGTGTACTCTGCACTGGACTGTACAATGCCCATTCATTGTCTGGAAAGAGAATAATCCGGGAACATTTGTAAAAACTGGGAATTTTGGGAAAAGGTAAAACATATTTTGCGTTCGATGTATCGGAAGAGTAATGTGTTTGGAAAGGTATGAATCGGGTTTAAGAACGGTGCAACATTTTGAGAATGTTGGGCATTAATGAACTATGAGTATTTCCATTCACATAAAAAGGAATTTCCTGGAAATTTGGGGATTTTGGGAAAACCTTGAATCTTTAAAAATATATGTACTAGCCCAATAGATGATATTAATAGGTTAGTGTTGCAATTTTTGTTGACGTAGTAACAGTTTGAAATGAGAATGGGTGTTTACGGAATTCCTGGAATTTCGGGAAAACTGGGAATTTGTAAGAGAGTAGGAGCATTTGTTGTCCCAACCAAGACGAATGTTTTGAAGGGAGAATGGTCAAAAACGGTTGAAAAAAGTGGGCTGTGAAATCTATTCAGGAAGAGGTGAAAATAGGGCTTTGGAAAACTGGGAATTTGCGGAATTCCTGGAATTTTTAAACTTGGAAAATGTAATTGTTCAACGTGAGTGACGTGTGTGGATGTTGGAACAGTTGGAATTGGATGAGAAATGTGGGCTGTGGAGAGGTTTGAACATTGCTATTTAATTTTCGATGGGAAGGAAAGTCCTGGTAATTCTGGGTAATCAGGGAATTTTCTGAATCTGGAAAAATGCTGGTGTGTTGGAATTTTTCAAAGCGGATGAAAAATGTTGACGTGGTAACAGTTTGAATTGAGAATGAGTATTTTAGAATTCCTGGAATTTGGGAAAAAACGGGAATTTGTAAGAGAGAAAAAAATAAAAGCATTTGTTGTCCCAACTAAGAGGAATGTTTTGGTAATCAGGAATTTTCGGAACCGGGAAACATGCTGGTATGTTGGAATTTTTTGAATCGGTTGAAAAAATGTTGACGTAGTAACAGTTTGAATTATTTTGGAATTCCTGGAATTTAGGGAAAACCTGGAATTTGGAAGAGAAAAGAGAAAGAGCATTTGTTGTCCCAACCAAGGGGAATGTTTTGGAGGAAAATTGTCTAAAACGGTTGAAAAACGTGGGCTGTGAAATCTATCCAGGAAGAGGGGAAAATAGGGCTTTGGAGAACCAGAAATTCTGGGAATTCCTGGAATTTTTTTAACTTGGAAAATTTGATTGACTAAAGTGAGTGAAGTGTGTGGATGTTGGAGATGTTTGAATCGGATGAGAAATGTGGGCTGTGGAGAGGTTTGCATTTTGCCCATTTATTTTTGAGGGGGTTGGGGGATTCCTGGTAATTCTGGGTAATCAGGGAATTTTCTGAATCTGGAAAAATGCTGGTGTGCTGCAATTTTTCAAAGCGGATGAAAAATGTTGACGTGGTAACAGTTTGAATTGAGAATGGGTATTTTAGAATTCCTGGAATTTGGGAAAAACCAAGAATTTGTTAGAGAAAAAAAATAAAAGCATTTGTTGTCCCAACTAAGAGGAATGTTTTGGTAATCAGGAATTTTCGGAACCGGGAAACATGCTGGTATGTTGGAATTTTTCGAATCGGTTGAAAAATGTTGACATAGTAACAGTTTGAATTATTTTGGAATTCCTAGAATTTCGGGAAAACCTGGAATTTGGAAAAGAAAAGAGAAAGAGCATTTGTTGTCCCAACCAAGGGGAATGTTTTGGAGGTAAAATTGTCTAAAACGGTTGAAAAACGTTGGCTATGAAATCTATCCAGGAAGAGGTGAAAATAGGGCTTTGGAGAACCAGAAGGTCTGGGAATCCCGGGAATTTTTTTAACTTGAAAAATTTGATTGACCAAAGTGAGTGAAGTGTGTGGATGTTGGAGATGTTCGAATCGGATGAGAAATTTGGGCTGTGGAGAAGTTTGCACTTTGCCCATTCATTTTTAAATGGGGAGGAAATTCCTGGTAATTCTGGGTAATCAGGGAATTTTCTGAATCTGGAAAAATGCTGGTGTGTTGGAATTTTTCAAAGCGGTTGAAAAATTTTGACATGGTAACAGTTTGAATTGAGAATGGGTATTTTAGAATTCCTGGAATTTGGGATAAACCGGGAATTTGTAAGAGAAAATAAAATAAAAGCGTTTGTTGTCCCGACTAGGAGGTAAAATGGTCTAAAACGGTTGAAAAACGTGGGCTGTAAAATCAATCCAGGAAGAGGTGAAAATAGGGCTTTGGAAAACCAGAAATTCTGGGAATTCCTGGAATTTTTTTAATTTGGAAAATGTGATTGTCCAAGGTGAGTGAAGTGTGTGGATGTTGGAACGGTTCGAATTGGATGAGGAATTTGGTTTATCGAGAGGTTCAGTTTTGAGGGGGAAGTGGGGAAGTCCTGGTAATTCCGGGTAATCAGGGAATTTACAGAATCTGGAACAATGCTGGCGTGTTGGAATTTTTCAAAGCGGTTAAAAAATGTTGACGTGGTAACAGTTTGAGTTGAGAATGGGTAATATACAGCATTATTCACAGGTGAATAAAATAAATACAGTCTGTTATACAGCATTATTCACATGTGAATAACATAAATACAGTCTATTTTACAGCAATAATCACATGTGAATGACATAAATACAGTTTAATATACAGCATTATTCACATGTGAATTATATATATATATATATATATATATATATATATATATATATATATATATATATATATATATATATATATATATAGCCTATTTTACAACATTATTCAAATGCAAAATATAAATGTAGTCTATTATACAGCATAATTCATATGTGAATAACATAAATACAGTCTATTTTACAGCATTATTCACATGTGAATAATATATATATCCATCCATCCATTTTCTACCGCTTATTCCCTTTTGGGGTCGCGGGGGGCGCTGGCGCCTATCTCAGCTACAATCGGGCGGAAGGTGGGGTACACCCTGGACAAGTCGCCAGCTCATCGCAGGGCCAACACAGATAGACAGACAACATTCACACTCACATTCACACACTAGGGCCAATTTTAGTGTTGCCAATCAACCTATCCCCAGGTGCATGTCTTTGGAAGTGGGAGGAAGCCGGAGTACCCGGAGGGAACCCACGCATTTACGGGGAGAACATGCAAACTCCACACAGGAAGATCCCGAGCATGGATTTATACCCAGGACTGCAGGAACTTCGTATTGTGAGGCAGACGCACTAACCCCTCTGCCACCGTGAAGCCCTTAATATATATATATATATATATATATATATATATATATATATATATATATATATATGTCTTGATTGGATTATCCGGAGAATAGTGCTCGATACCGTGGTAGAGCGCAATATGTAGGTGTGGGAAAAAATCACAAGACTACTTCATCTCTACAGATCTGTTTCATGAGGGGTTCCCTCAATCATCAGGAGATTTTTTTTTTTTTGAAAAATCTCCTGATGATTGAGGGAACCCCTCATGAAACAGATCTGTAGAGATGAAGTAGTCTTGTGATTTTTTCCCACACCTACATATATATATATATATATATATATATGTATATATATATATATATATATATATATATATATATATATATATATATATATATATATATATATATATATATATATATATATATATATATATATATATATATATATATATATATATATATATATATATATATATATACAACTTATTATACAGCATTATTAACGTGCGAATAATATAAATGCAGTCTTTTATAGAGCATTATTCACATGTGAATAACATAAATACGGTCTAGAATACACCAAAATGTACATGTGATTTACATAAAAACTGTCTATTATACAGCATTATCCAAATGTGAATGATATAAATACAGTCTCTTATATGATATTAGAGCAATCATGAGAGCGGTGGTGTGTGAGTGCCATTAATTGTGTTTTTGTTTTGTTCCCTCTCAATGTTTTTCTTAACGTACACATGTTTCAAGTGGGATTCCCACCTTGTTTATGTGCATTTATCGGAGAAAAAAAATTAATCAAAAACGGTGGCTGATTCGAACTATTTCCCCTAAAACGCACAATGAGGCAATGAAGTGTGTTTAATGCGATTGGTCCAACAAACTAATCGATCATTGCTAAAATACTGGAAAGCTGCACCCGCCAGGGACGCCTGGGTATGTTTGTGCTGGTGTTTGGCAGCGCTGCAGACGCGGTATGCATCACACAGAGAGGTCGGCCCCTTGTTAAATGGTGCAGGTGCTCCGAGCCCGCCGGATAAGAGTAAATATAATTCAATTAAAGGATATTGGAGTGTTTTCGGCTTTATTGTCACATAAAGTATCCTGGGGACAATCCTGCCGTGACCTTGCAATTGGGGAAAGTGGCACTTCCACTTGACGAAAGCAGGCTGGTTGGTGGTGTTTTTGTTTTTTTTTATTATTCCCCCGGGCTGGATCCTTTTGTGGCTTTATGACAGCGCTCTCATCAATACTCGCAACGGAGAAAACAAAACATGCTTTTTGTAAATCGATTAAGAAACGGCATTTATTTGACCACAGAACTTTCCTCTATAAGGTCTTATCTGTGTCCATGTGATGTGAGATGAAAAAAAAACTGTTTGGCCACAATAACCAGCAATATGTTTGGAGGAGAAAAGGTGAGGCCTTTAATCCCAGGAACACCACACCTACCGTCAGGCATGGTGGCGGTAGTATTATGCTCTGGGCCTGTTTTGCCGCCAATGGAACTGGTGCTTTACAGAGAGTTAATGGGACTATGAAAAAGGAAGATTACCTCCAAATTTTTGACCACTCCTTTTGACAAAATTGGTGCAGTTCAGTTGAATTTTTTGGGTTTTCTGACATGGACTTGTTGCTTCAGCATTGTCTACACTTTTTTTTTTACGCCCCTAAATATCGTTGCTGTCGATATTTGTATCAATTTACCCACTCCTGTTTACATTCAAGTGCTACTGTTTAGTAAAGTTACGGTAGTTTATTGATGCATACTATTTCCAGGATTTCGAGGGCCAAATAAAGTAAGTGGCGGGCCACATCTGACAGTGGCAATATATTTCATGGTAGAATTGGGAAATTTTACTGGGGATTTTACAGAATTTTTTGACTGTAATAAACTGTGGTGTTGTTTTGACATTTACAGTGATATACGGAAAAATATGCAGATATTGATTCGTGTTAAAACAATAAAAATAAATAAAAACAATGGCAGCTCAGGTGCCAAAATCTAACTGTAAAATTGCAGTTTTTTTTAGTTACAGTAATAAAAAAATATATACATTTTACAGTAAAATTCAGGCAACTGAGCTGCCTTTTTAATACCATAAAAACAGTACTCCTGTTACATGGAGTATTTTTTTTTTTATCCCAAAATAGAAAGAAAGAATACATTTAGTAAGAAAAGTTACGGTACATTATTGATACATATTTTTTCCAGGGCCAAATAAAATGAAGTGGTGGGCCACATCTGGCAGTGGCAATATATTTCATGGTAGAATTGGGAAATTTACTGTGGATTTTACAGTATTTTTGTCTGAATAAAAAAAATACAGTACTTTTTTGACTGTAATAAACTGTGGTGTTGTTTTGCCATTTACAGTAATACACGTAAACATTCTAAAGATGTTGCTTTGTGTTAAA
>NC_084635.1:31118263-31188263 GCF_033978795.1 Nerophis ophidion
TCTTGGCAGACAAGGCAGCCAACTGTTGACGTTCAGAGATTCTGTGTCAATCTTAAAGAAAAACATTTTACTTTGACAATTTCACAAACATTCTTGGCTGACAGACACCCTACAGCAGATGGTCTTTTATCCACGTATACGTTTGCAGATTGAAGGTGTAATGCGCTGTCGTTGGCAAATTAATAACACGGCTCTCTCCAAACAAGGTGCTTACTTAAATGTTGTTTATTCAATTGACTCTCTGAGTCATCTAGTGGCATCTGAGAGCAAACAGACATTAAAGATAGTTCATAACGGATTTATTTTTCACAGTTTAAAGCGCTAATATTGTTTACTTACACCTCATCATATGCCATCAAACCCATCCTGTCCAATACGAAATAACTCTCCAGACTGTTCAGTTCTACACATTCTTCATACACTTCCTTCACAACCATGTCTCTGTAGTGTAATCTGACTATCCAAAAGTATGAATAATGTGATGCATCGTCATGACAGCTGTGGTTATAGTAGTTAGTGAATTGAACACCATTTCAAGCTTATTGTTAAATCTGTCTGACAGTGACAACCAGAACAAAAATTGTATAAATATCATTAGACTATGCAGGGAGTCATGTGGCCATATATATATATATATATATATATATATATATATATATATATATATGTATGTATGTATGTATGTATGTATGTATGTATGTATGTATGTATGTATGTATGTATGTATGTATGTATGTATGTATGTATGTATGTATGTATGTATATATATATATATATATATATATATATATATACACATTTATATATATATATATAGATGTTTGTGTGTTAGTGCGTATATGTATACGTGTGTGTGTATGTACAGTATACTCCAATCTTGCCATGTTAATGCAGTGTTTCCTATTTATAAGGGCGGTGGGGGGCAAAAATGATTGGTTTATCAATTTAGAGATGCGCTGATAGGCAATTATATCATCCGCAACCGCATCACTAAAGTCGTCATCCAACCGCCACCCACCCGAACCAACATTTCATTAAAGCCACAACCGCCAGCCACCCGCCCGTTTTTATATATCTAATATAGACGATGCAAGGCATTAGTGAGGTTAGAAAGTGTAACTCCCTTCAAATAGCACAGACACAATGGCTTTCTTGAACTGATTTATTTGAAGGCTTACCTTCCCTTCAAATTCCCCGTGAAAACTGTAATAAATAAAGCACATTACAAACGTAAAAATAATAACATGCACAGCATGTGGATCAAACATTTTAACAAGTAAAATACCTCGTTGGCCAGCTTCCTTACATCCGTCGACAGACCAAACGAGACACTTCAAAATAAAAGTATGCCCACATACTGTTTCAAAGAGTGCTGCTCGTTTTTCGTATGTGGGTAACAACATTGAACTATTTATAAATGATTGATTTCTATAGGCTAGTAAGGTAAAGTGTTGTACCTGACAAGTTTGGGCTACCTTGCTTCTGCAGCCTTCATCAGAGGTGTCATGTGATGTTAGCGTCACGTTGTCTGTGACGTGATATATGGATTGTACCATCAAGAGTTGTCAGGTACAACACTTTACCTACTAGCCTATATAAATCAACCATTTATAAATACACGTCAGTAGGCTAAATGAACCTCTTCAACATAACATTTAACTATGTATAATGCAGCAGTTGGCTACGGGGTGTTAGCCAATGACTTTGGCTGGGGGGCGGGACTTCCGGGAGGGATAGGGAAGTGACGTTATCGATTGGAAGTGAGAGTTCGAGTTGTCCCGGGAAAAGCGTTAGGGACATGAGAGCTGAAGAAGTTTTATGAGCCTACATTCCTGGGATTATTACAATATATATTTCCGAATTGGTTCAACCGCCAACCGCCCGAATCTATTTAAAATCTATTTTTTCGTCATTCCACCCGCCCGACCTGCGGTTTATCCGCTGACTCCGCGGTTGTGCCCGCCCGCAAACCGTGCATCTCTAATATACATATATATATATATATATATATATATATATATGTATGTATATGTATATGTATGTATATGTATGTATATGTATGTATATATTTATATATAAATGTATATATATATAAATGTATATGTATGAATATGTATGTATATATTTATATATATATATGTATGTATATATATATATATATATATATATATATATGTATATATATATATATATATATATATATATGTAGGTGTGGGAAAAATCACAAGACTACTTCATCTCTACAGGAGAAAAACAAATAAAAAAATCTCCTGATAATTGAGGGAACCCATCATGAAACAGTTCTGTAGAGATGAAGTAGTTTTGTGTTTTTCCCCCCACCTACATATTGCGCTCTACCACGGTATCGAGCACTATTCACCGGATAATCCAATCAAGATATATATATATATACATATAGATATATATATATATATATATATATATATATATATATATATATATATATATATATATATATATATATATATATATATATATATATATATATATATATATGCACCACTTTTACAATCATTATCAGTTGTGCACACGGTCTTAGTAAATCACCCACAACACAACCCCCAATAGTACACACAAGTTTTTTCTTTGCATGTGCTATTAAGAACTTGTTTTATGGACGCTCGTAGATCAGGCCCGATGTAAGTGTGTTTTACTTTGAAGGGTTAACACAGCCTTAATAGGCAGAGTGCAATTTTTCAGTTTGTTTAATGCAGTATTTCTGCCCAAATATTGACATATTGAGTGTTTCCTGTAAGCCAAGAGCCCTATTATTAAATGGTAACATTTTTATTGCTTCCCTCATTCGCATTATTGAAGTTGTTACATGCTCACCCTCTCCATCTTCCTCTTGCCTCATTAACTTTCATGTCCTCTGCTGCGGTGCACACCCGGGCTCTCACACTCAATAAGGTCCACATAGTGCTTACGCATAGCTTTATGTTTAATGCAGATAAACACAGATAATAGCCAATGTATGCACTTGTTGTTGTTCATCACTTGCAGTCTTACATCACCACAAGAGTTCCGTCCGCATCATTGCTGGGCAAAATGTTTGTTTTTTATTGAAAATGTCTCTCCAAATCCAAGGAAATTACATGAATCTGCATTTACTTTTGCAAAAAGGAAGTAGAATTGTTATTCTAAAAATTGAAAGATATGGAGTTTAAATTAAGGTTTTAGTGCATCCCAGAGTCGTGTGTTTTAATATATTTCATCCATCTCTGTTTTGGATATTTTATAAACATTATTGCTATTACTATTTGTCATATACATATATATATTTAAAACCAGATGGAATAATCACAAGGCTTCCTTCAGAAACCAGACTTTGCGGAATTCTACAGAACTCAGCAAGCACATTTGGAACCTCCAAGACAATAATGTTGAATATTCAATAACATGGCAAATTCTTCCATCCAGCACACCTTACAACAGTGGTAATAAAAGATGCAACCTATGCTTAAAAGAGAAACTGTTTATTATATATCATCCAGACCTTTCTTCCCTCAACAAGCGCAGTGAAATCATTTCAACATGCCGCCACAGACGGAAACACCTCCTAGGTAACACATGAGCCAATCACTGCACCCTACGCCTGCCTGTACCCACCCACTCTGTGCCCTATATAAACCATTGTATGTGAATGCTTCCATTAAAACCTCCTGATGATTGAGGGAACCCCTCATGAAACAGTTCTGTAGAGATGAAGTAGTCTTGTGATTTTTCCCACACCTACATATATATATATATACATATATATATATATATATATATATATATATATATATATATATATATATATATATATATACATATATATTAGAGATGCGCGGTTTGCGGTCACAACCGCGGAGTCAGCGGATAAACTGCGGGTCGGGCGGGTGACATAAATATAAACCTATATGTTTTTGACTCACTTTTCTCTGATTCAGCAATTTTCATGACATTCAAGTTTAAATGAAATGTTGATTCTAAACATGATATGTGTATATATCATGTTTTTATATATATATATATATATATATATATATATATATATATATATACTGCATATTCTCATTGTTTTGATTAGGAAACATGGAATTAGGAAACATGGAATTTTTGCATATATATACACTTACACATACACACACATATATATATGCATACATATATAAATATGAATATATGTGTGTGTATATATATATTTATGTGTGTGTATGTATATATATTTACAGACACTTATATCTATATGCGTACGTATGTGTACATGTGTATATGTATACATATATATGACGCACCATATTTGCTTGAATAGCCGCCAGGCATGAAATACTGTCCATGCCTGCCTTGAATTACTGCCAGGTAACACTCACTCCTCATATTTATTAGCGCATGCTTACTTTTACCGCCGGGTAAAATTCATGACGTCACAAGGGACTCTTCCCCTACCGTTGATATCAAAATGGCGGAGGAGTTTCATGTTGCTTGTACTGTGTGTAAACCAGGTGTCTTGTTCCACAGCCATACAGATTGCACTAATGGTCGTGGTATAAAACAATTTTAACACTCTTACTAATATGCGCCACACTCTGTGAACCCTAACCAAACAAGAATAACAAACGCATTTCTGGAGAACATTGGCTCTGTAACACATTATAAACGCAACATAAGAATTACCCAGAATTCCAATGCATCCATGACTGTCAATTATTTATTCAGTAAAAGAACACAAAAATTATGGGGAGTGTTCAGTTCTGGTTTTAATTCCCTTCCATTAATTTCCTGCTTTCGTATTTGTTCATATGCATTCTGCTCTCGTGCCCTGAATCACAGAGCTCTTTATGTATGTGCAGGAGTGTGCTACAACTGTACAACATTTGCTTGCCGTCCTTTGTCGACCGAGGCCATCATCAACACGATGCCATGACCCCGTTATCCGCCACGCTGCATTGCAGCCCTGGTGAAGTTGTACTCTAATTTGCATCATGACAATGGAGAGGGGCGGAAAATAAAACTGCTTTTTCCTCCCACGCTCGTGCAACAAACGCAATCAAACTTTCCCCCGTAATTGGATATTCGGCACCTTGCCGGAAAATGTTGTGCCTCCAGAGACTTTGTGTGCCACCTTTTAGAAGTGGAAGTAGTCGCAGTGACACCAGAGTTACCCTCTTAGTTGTAAGTGCTAAACAGTAGGTACAAACTTTAAAATATTGTGAGTGGTGATCTACTAAGACCGTGTGTACTCTTGACAACAAAGTTTGGCTGTCGCCATGGAGACACTCATTTTCTGCTTCTATTTCTGAACGGAATATGTTGATTGTCCTCACGAGCACGTAAGGTTGTCTCTCTCCGGTGCATCTATTTGCCAGTTTGCACATACATTCCAATCGTGCTTAATAAACGCAAAACAGTTGCGGTCTTGATAAATCACATAGCGAGCGCTAAATGATTGCACTTGCGTCTCCTCCTCCTAATTTTGTGTGGGTTCCAACATACGTTATATTTCCTTCTTGTGTGTTCTGGGTGTTTCCCTTTTGTTTTCATGTGTATTTTGCCTTATGGACCAGGCCCCTTGGGGGCCACGCAACCAAGGGTGGCACTTATGTGACGTTTTGGTGCATTTTTTGTGAATTTTTGAATCTGCCTCTGCAGAAACCGTGGTCATGTGTGCACCAGAGACCAGCTCTTGGCTCTCTGCGGGGAGAGACCGGAGGGTTGCGGGTCTAGGGTTGAGCGTTGTGGGGCCCCCGGGCTGGATTAGCCCGTGTCGGACTCCATGGACAGACTTTTGCTTATCCGCACGGGCTCTGCATTGGTTGACGGCCATAATAAATATAGTATAATAAACGAAAAAATAGTATAAAATAAAATAAAAATAGTACAACAAACAAACAAACAAGCAAAGACCCTGAGAAGGTGTTTTATTGTTTGTGCTATGGGGCCATCTTATGGACGAGCTTGCTCACTGCAGGTGCTGCAATGTCTTTAAATTTTTTTGCTTTCAAACCGGAAGTAGAAGTGCCGTTCAGTCTTCGAGCCATCCGTAGCGCTTCTACTCGTTGGATTCCTCATTCATCACGCCAAGCGACGTTAGTAAGTTTTACAATACAACTAAAACTACTCATATGTACTACATCCGTAGGAGTGTTTTCATGCATATTTGTACGTGCTAATATGCTAACACATTTACGAGTGACTGTGTTAGTATTATCAACTTACAATGGCATTATTTTTGCATTGTTTCAGTTTGGCTAGTGGGCGGCCTGGGACGGAGTCGACTCTCCTGGTTGCTTTGTTGGGTCTGTTCCTGTCCCTGTCATTTTTACACCCTAATCAAGATTGTGTTTTTGTAGTCGAAAATCTGAGACTTTTTGGTGCATTTTTGTGAGCTTTTGGATCTGCCTTTTGGATTCTTCATTCATCACTCCCAGCAACGTTTGTAAGTTTTACAATATAACTAAAACAACTCATATTTACTGAAGTTACGTCTGTAGGAGTGTTTTCATGCATATTTGTATGTGCTCATATGCTAACACGTTCACGAGTGACTGTGTTAGTATTGATAGTATTTATATATATTGTATCAATTTACAATGGCATTATTTTTGCATTGTTTCAGTTTCGCTTGTGGGCGGCCTGGGATGGAGTTAGCTCTCTTGATTGCTGTGTTGGGTCTGTTCCTGTCCTTTCATCTTTACACCCTAATCAAGATCTTGTTTTTGTAGTTGAGCATCTGAGAGAACTTCAGAGTTCTGGACCAGATGTTTGGATCTGTTAGAACTACAGTTCATGCACATGGTGTTTTCTTTTTTGTGCTATGGCGCCATCTTATGGACGAGATCTCTCACTGCAGGTGCTGCAATGTCCTTCAATTTATTGCTTTCAAACCGGAAGTAGAAGTGCCCTTCAGTCTTTTAGCCGTCAATAATAGTGCTTCTACTCGGTTGGATTCTTCATTCATCACTCATATTTATTGAAGTTACGTCTGTAGGAGTGTTTTCATACATATTTTTAACGTGCTAATATGCTAACACCTTTACGAATGATTGTGTTGGTATTATCAACCTACAATGGCATTATTTTTGTTTTGTTTCAGTTTCGCTTGTGGGCAGCCTGGGACGGAGTTGGCTCTCCTGGTTGCTTTGTTGGGTCTGTTCCTGTCCCTGTAATCGTTACACCCTATCCGTTATTTTGTTTTTTAGTCAAAAATCTGAGACTTTTTGGTGCGTTTTTGTGAACTTTTGGATCTGCCTTTTGGATTCTTCATTCATTACTCCCAGCAATGTTTGCAAGTTTTACAATATAACTAAAACAACTCATATTTATTGAAGTTGCGTCTGTAGGAGTGTTTTCATACATATTTTTAACATGCTAATATGCTAACACATTTACGAATGACTGTGTTGGTATTATCAACTTACAATGGCATTATTTTTGCATTGTTTCAGTTTGGCTAGTGGGCAGCCTGGGACGGAGTTGGCTCTCCTGGTTGCTTTGTTGGGTCTGTTCCTGTCCCTGTCATCTTTACAACCTAATTATGATCTTGTGTTTTAGTCGAACATCTTAAAGAACTTCAGATTGTGGACCAGAACTACAGTTCATGCATGGATACCATACGTCTGTATCTCACTAGTAGCTTAGGAAAAAATATTTCTCGTGTAAAATACGTTTTCCGCTCAGTCAGGGCGGACAGCATGACGGAAGGAAAAAACAAACCAAAAGGGGGTATGTGGCAGACACGCAGAACACAATCCTGATGCGGGCCGACACTTTTGACCGCGGCATTTTTATTCCTTTAACGACGTCGGCCTCTAATTGAATCGTTTTATCAAACGTGTCTAACAATGGGACGTCTGTGAAGGCGGAGGACGGGTAAGGATGGCGGGCGAGACCACGGATGGCAAGACAGGAAGGAGACGTAATTTATCATTGGAGAACTCGACAAATAAAGTATTTGCCGTTTCGAGAGCGGCGAAGCGGAGGAGTAATCAAGCCAGTGTGTGACCTTAAAACATTCGTTCTTTAGAGCTGCACGGCGAAATAATGAGACGCGCAATAAATTGTTTAGCAGGGCGATGGTGCGAAGACTCGCTGTTGTTCAAAGAAGTGCGAGCGTGAGCGCTGAACAGGAAGAAGATGCACCGCTCGGGTTCCACTCCACAAATAGTTCACAAAGAGGCATGTTGCTGTGCTCACGCTTCAGGGTGTTATTTAATAAAATAAAAGTTGTTATTAACATTCGTCCATACTAAGGTTGTACGGTAGTAGTAGTAGTATCGTGGTACTTAAAGTTAAAAAACGGTACTGTACTGTTTGAAAAGTACCGTGTGGAGGGGGCGTGGCCCGCGGACCTGCAGCGAAATGGGGTGTGCCATTACCGGCTTCGAGATCAGCGGCAGGTGCGTAGAAGTCCCACCTGGGCCTGATTATCTAATCACCTGTCGCTCTGTAAAATTTAGTGGGTGCGGCTTATATACTGGTGCACCCTATAGTCCGGAAATATGATAATAAAAATGATTAAGTACAAACCCCGTTTCCATATGAGTTGGGAAATTGCGTTAAATGTAAATATAAATGGAATACAATGATTTGCAAATCCTTTTCAACCCATATTCAGTTGAATATGCTACAAAGACAACATATTTGATGTTCAAACTGATAAACATTTTTTTTTGCAAATAATCATTAACTTTGGATTTTGATGCCAGCAACACTTGACAAAGAAGTTGGGAAAGGTGTCAAAACATACTGATAAAGTTGAGGAATGCTCATCAAACACTTATTTGTAACATCCCAAAGGTGTGCAGGCTAATTGGGAACAGGTGGGTGCCATGATTGGGTATAAAAACAGCTTCCCAGAAAATGTTCAGTCTTTTACAAGAAAGGATTGGGCGAGGTACACCCCTTTGTCCACAACTGCCTGAGCAAACAGTCAAACAGTTTAAGAACAATGTTTCTCAAAGTGCAATTGCAAGAAATTTAGGGATTTCAACACCTACGGTTCATAATATCATCAAAAGGTTCAGAAAATCTGGAGAAATCACTCCACCTAAGCAATATGGCCGGAAAACCAACATCGAATGACCGTGACCTTCAATCCTTCAGACGGCACTGTATCAAAAATCGACATCAATCTCTAAAGGATATCACCACATGGGCTCAGGAACACTTCAGAAAACCACTGTCACTAAATACAGTTTGTCACTACATCTGTAAGTGCAAGTTAAAACTCTACTATGCAACGCAAAAGCCTTTTATCAACAACATCCAGAAACGCCCGAGATCATCTAAGATGGACTGATGCAAAGCGGAAAAGTGTTCTGTGGTCTGACGAGTCCACATCTAAATTGTTTTTGGAAATATTTGACATTGTGTCATCCAGACTGTTATCGACGCAAATTTCAAAATCCAGCATCTGTGATGGTATGGAGGTGCATTAGTGCCCAAGGCATGGGTAACTTACACATCTGTGAAGGCACCATTAATGCTGAAAGGTACATGCAGGTTTTAGAACAACATATGCTGCCATCTAAGTTCCGTCTTTTTCATGGACGCCCCTGCTTATTTAGGCAAGACAATGCCAAGCCACATTCACCACGTGTTACAACAGCGTGGCTTTGTAAGAGAAAGAGTGCGGGTACTTTCCTGGCCCGCCAGCAGTCCAGACTTGTCTTCCATCGAAAATGTGTGGCGCATTATGAAGTGTAAAATACGCCAGCGGAGACCCCGGACTGTTGAACGACTGAAGCTCTACATAAAACAAGAATGGGAAAGAATTCCACCTTCGAAGCTTCAACAATTAGTTTCCTCAGTTCCCAAACGTTTATTGAGTGTTGTTAAAAGAAAAGATGATGTAACACAGTGGTGAACATGCCCTTTCCCAACTACTTTGGCACGTGTTGCAGCCATGAAATTATAAGTTAATTATTATTTGCAAAAAAAAATTAAGTTTATGAGTTTGAACATCAAATATCTAGTCTTTGTACTGCATTTAATTGAATATGGATTGAAAAGGATTTGCAAATCATTGTATTTCGTTTATATTTCCTTCTAAAACAATTTCCCAACTTATGTGGAAATGGGGTTTGTAAGTTATTTAAATAATAGTATTATTAAAAATGTTACACCTCCATCTTGTATTTTTGTCTGATCATAAGTGTGATAGAAAATGTTATTATTCAAAGATCTTGGACATTTAAAGTATCAGTATCAGCGTTGGTATGTCCGATACTGCCCCTAAATTCTTGGTATTGGGTGAAACACCCTAATTTGTAAGTATCGCCCAATGTAAAGTATCTAAACAATCGAAGAATAAGTGCTTATTATGTTTTAACAGCATCTAACATAATAGTGTGAGAGTCCAGTCCATAGTGGATAAACATAATATTGAACATAATAGTAAGAATAGAGCAATTTAAACATTTACTGCATAAGTTAGCAGCTAAATTAGAAGCTGCGCGATCTAATTGTCTGCAAGCTGTGTCTCGCCGTCAGCACATGCCACGCCCTCGTCTGATGGCGCTGTGTTTTCAGCACCATGGACAGGGCGGCGACCTTTATTCGCGCTGATCATACTCCCTTTCCACATTATCATTATTAATTATTAACGGCTTTAAACCCAGCATGAGACTTTAAAGTTTTTTAATTTTTTTTAACTGTTTTTATCTTTTTAACTGCTTTTATTTATTAAATTGTTCTTTTAAGATAATTTGTATTTGCTTTTTCAATGTGTATTTTACCTCTGTTTTAAATGTTTTATTTTTTTAGTCTGTCCTTTCCCTGTATTTCTTTGTGGTAATTTAATTAATTAATTTTGGTGTAGGGTAAATCATTAATAGAATAGAGCAATTTAAGCTTTTACTGCATAAGCTAGCAGCTAAATTAGAAGCCTCTGTTTTGAAATGATTACACTATCATTTACAAAAAGCTGCAATGTAGATTAATACCCATATTGCTCGTCCCCTACGTACTGTTTAGTACATTGTCACACGCTGACTCTTTTATTAGGGACATATTTTGTTGGTTTGATTAAATGCATGTTATTTGTTTGAGCAAAGCATGTTTAATCAATCAGTCAATGTTTATTTGAATAGTGTCTCAAAGGGCTGCACAAGCCACAGCGACATCCTCGGTTCAGAGCCCATATAAGAGCAAGGGAAAACTCACAACCCAGTGGGATGTCTGTGTGAATGACTATGAGAAACCTTGGAGAGGACCGCAGATGTGGGTGACCCATCCCCATTGGGGAGACCGGATGCAATGGACGTAGAGTGGGTCTAACATAATATTGTGAAGGTCCAGTCCATAGTGGATCCAACATAATAGTGAGAGTCCAGTCAATAGTGGATCTAACATGACAGTGTTAGAGTCCAGTCCATACTGGATCTGGCATAATAATGTGAGCGTCCAGTCTGTAGTGGATCTAACATAATAGTGAGAGTATAGTCCATAGTGGATCTAACATAAAAGTGAGAGTCCAGTCCATATATATTGGATCTAACAAAATAGTGAGAGTCCAGTCCATAGTGGATCTAACATAATAGTGTAAGAGTCCAGTCCACAGTGGATCTAACATAATAGTGAGACTCCAGTCCATAGTGGATCTAACATGATAGTGTGAGAGTCCAGTCCATTGTGGATCTAACATAATAGTGAGAGTCCAGTCCATAGTGGATCTAACATAATAGTAAGAGAGTCCAGTCCATTGTGGATCAAACCTAATAGTGAGAGTCCGGTCCATAGTGGATCTAACATAATAGTGAAAGTCCAGTCCATAGTGGATCTAACATAATAGTTAGAGCCCAGTTCATAGTGGATCCAACATAATAGTGTGAAAGTCCAGTCCATTGTGGATCTAACATAATAGTGAGAGTGCAGTCCATAGTGGATCTAACATAATAGTAAGAGAGTCCAGTCCATTGTGGATCTAACATAATAGTGAGAGTCCAGTCCATATTGGATCTAACAAAATAGTGAGAGTCCAGTCCATAGTGGATCTAACATAATAGTGTAAGAGTCCAGTCCATAGTGGATCTAACATAATAGTGAGAGTTCAGTCCATAGTGGATCTAACATGATAGTGTGAGAGTCCAGTCCATTGTGGATCTAACATAATAGTGAGAGTCCAGTCCATAGTGGATCCAACATAATATTGTGAAAGTCCATTCAATAGTGGATCTAGCATAATAGTGAGAGTCCAGTCCATAGTGGATCTAACATAATAGTAAGAGAGTCCAGTCCATAGTAGATCTAACATAATAGTGAGAGTCCAGTCCATAGTGGATCTAACAGAATAGTGGGAGTCCAGTCAATACTGGATCTAACATAATAGTTAGAGCCCAGTCCATAGTGGATCTAACATAATAATGTGAGAGTCCAGTCCATTGTGGATCTAACATAATAGTGAGAGTCCAGTCCATAGTGGATCTAACATAATAGTTAGAGCCCAGTCCATAGTGGATCTAACATAATAGTGTGAAAGTCCAGTCCATTGTGGATCCAACATAATAGTGAGAGTCCAGTACATAGTGGATCTAACATAATAGTAAGAGAGTCCAGTCCATTGTGGATCTAACATAATAGTGAGAGTCCAATCCATAGTAGATCTAACATAATAGCGAGAGTCCAGTCCATTGTGGATATAACATAATAGTGAGAGTCCAGTCCATAGTAGATCTAACATAATAGTGAGAGTCCAGTCATTAGTGGGGCCAGCAGAAGACCATTTCGTGTGGAGATGGGTCAGCAGTTCGGAGATGTCCCCAACCGATGCACAGACGAGTGGTCCACCCCGGGTCCCGACTCTGGACAGCCAGATCTTCATCCAAGGCCACCGGATCTAGGATGCAACCGCATTTTGTACCAACTGTAATCTTTTAATGCTAGACATGGGGAGACCTGAAAATAATAGGTTTCAGTATTCGAGACGAGACGTAACAAACGCATGGATAATGATCTCAGCGTCGCAAGTGGACAAAATGGAACACATTTTAGCGATATAGCTGAGATGAAAGTAGGCCGTTTTAGTAACACTCTTGATGTGTGACTCAAACGAGAGAGTTGGGTGGAAGATAACACCCAGACTCTTTACTGAGTCGCCTTGTGTAATTGTTTGGATGTCAACAAACATAAAATGTCACCCTTTCCAAATATGATGGTTAATAAGGAGATAAAACAAAACGGTAGTGAATACCGTTACCCGGGTGTCACACTTAGCTTTAAAAAAAACATATCAAACAGATCTGCCGAAGTCTTAAATACAACATAAAAACATTTAAATGTATCAGGAATTCGTTAACACTGGAGGCAGCTCAAACTTATTTTAATGCAATGATTATGTCTCGTTTTTATTATTGTATAACATGTTGGTCGCAGGGAAGCAAAATGACACTGAGGCCATTGGAAACTTTGCACAAACAATCGCTCAAAATCTTTGACCGAAAACCACAACACCACCATCACTGTTTAGTGCTCCAAAAATATAGATTGTTAGACTTAGATAACATTCAAAGATTAGCATCAATACGAATGACCCATCAAATCCTAAATAACACTGCGCCAGCGCCACTTAAGCACTTTGTCCAGTTTACATCTGCTCTTACAACAAGGAACACAAGAGCCTCCACCAGGGGGCAGTGTAGCGGACCCAGATGTAAAACCTCTTTTGCACAATAAGCCTTTCCATTGATACTTTTATTAGTAGATTGCACAGTTCAGTACATATTCCGTACAATTGACCACTAAATGGTAACACCCGAATAAGTTTTTCAACTTGTTTAAGTCGGGGTCCACGTTAATCAATTCATGGTAGCCTTTTCATATGAAGCCATAACGGAATGGAATGACCTCACAACAAACTTGAAAAGTCTAACAGATTACTCATCATTCACAATTGAAGTTAAAAAGTGGCTTTCGAGCAATCAAAGCTGCTCACACGGTCAATAAGGTGGACACTATGTTTGACAGATCAACTTAATGTGTATTATGTTTATTCATGACAGCATTTTTGTTGTAAATTGTGAGGTTTTTCTGTTAAAATCATGGTTGATTTTACAAACTATGAAAAATGTGAACAAGAGCATGTATTGTCTTTGTGTGATGATGTAAATGAGATGTGGTTGTGTTGTATATTAAGTATGTGTCCATGAATGGGGATTTTATGACTTTTCTTAATTTGATTACGTGATATGGTATTTTATTTTCATCATTTTGTATCCCTTAATTTTAGGTAGCCAGGGAATGCAGATGGAAATGAGCTATTCAGGTATAATCTAGTTCAGAACATATCTGTCTTTGAGCTTAATGTCTCTGTGCATAGTCCCTTCAAATAAAGACTTAAAGGGGAACATTATCACCAGACCTATGTAAACGTCAATATATACCTTGATGTTGCAGAAAAAAGACCATATTATTTTTTAACCGATTTCCGAACTCTAAATGGGTGAATTTTGGCGAATTAAACGCCTTTCTATTTATCGCTCTCGGAGCGATGACATCACAACGTGACGTCACCTAGGTAGTCAACCGCCATTTTCTCAAACACATTATAAACATCAAGTCAAATCAGCTGTTATTTTACGTTTTTTCGACTGTTTTCCGTACCTTGGAGACATCATGACTCGTCGGTGTGTTGTCGAAGGGTGTAACAACACGATCAGGGACGGATTCAAGTTGATTTACGTAGAATGTGCATCGATTAGCATATGCTAGTCGATGCTAACATGCTATTTAGGCTAGCTGTATGTACATTTGTAGCTATATTTGCATCCAGCCTTTCCCTCCACCCACATTTAATGCCAAACAAACACTTACCAATCGACGGATTTAAGTTGCTCCAGTGTCACAAGATGCGAAAGTCCCGATTGTTTGGTCTGCACATTTTACCGGCGATGCTAAGACAGACATGGCACAGAGATGTATGGATATTCTGCAGATGCATTTGCAACGGTAAAGTCAATGAAATTAAAAATGTGAGTTTTGTTGATGTTATTGACTTAAGTGCTAATCAGACATATTTGGTCGCGGCATGACTGCCAGCTAATCGATGCTAACTTGCTATTTAGACAGGCTGTATGTACATTTGTAGCTATAATCGCATCCAGCCTTTCCCTCCACCCACATTTAATGCCAAACAAACACTTACAAATCGACGGATTTAAGTTGCTCCAGTGTCACAAGATGCGAAAGTCCCGATCGTTTGGTCTGCACATTTTACCGGCGATGCTAAGGCAGACATGGCACGGAGATGTATGGATATACTGCAGATGCATTTCCAACGATAAAGTCAACAAAATCACAAAGGTGAGTTTTGTTGATGTTATTGACTTATGTGCTAATCAGACATATTTGGTCGCGGCATGACTGCCAGCTAATCAATGCTAACATGCTATTTAGGCTAGCTGTATGTACATTTGTAGCTATATTTGCATCCAGTGTTTCCCTCCACCCACATTTATTGCCAAACAAACACTTACCAATCGACGGATTTAAGTTGTTCCAGTGTCACAAGATGCGAAAGTCCCGAGCGTTTGGTCTGCACATTTTACCGGCGATGCTAAGGCAGACATGGCACAGAGATGTATGGATATCCTGCGGGAGCATTTCCAACGATAAAGTCAACGTAATCACAAAGGTGAGTTTTGTTGATGTTATTTACTTATATGCTAATCAGACATATTTGGTTGCGGCATGACTGCCAGCTAATCGATGCTAACTTGCTATTTAGGCTAGCTGTATGTACATTTGTAGCTATAATTGCATCCAGCCTTTCCCTCCACCCACATTTAATGCCAAACAAACTCTTACCAATCGACGGATTTAAGTTGCATCAGTGTCACAAGATGCGGATGTCCCGATCGTTTGATCTGCACATTTTACCGGCGATGCTAAGGCAGACATGGCCGAATAGCGTCAATAGCTATTCGCTCAATAGCGTCAGTTTCTTCTTCAATTTTGTTTTCGCTATCTGCCTCCATACTCCAACCATCCGTTTCAATACATGCGTAATCTGTTGAATCGCTTAAACCGCTGAAATCCGAGTCTGAATCCGAGCTAATGTCGCTATATCCTGCTGTGTTATCCGGCTGGATAGCATGCGTATCACTGGATGACGTCACAGGAAAATGGACGGTGGCTTCACAGATAGCGAAAACCAGGCACTTTAAAGCCTTTTTTCAGGATATTCTATGATGGGTAAAATTTCGGAAAAAAAATCGAAAAATAAAATAAGCCACTGGGAACTGATTTTTATTGGTTTTAACCCTTCTGAAATTGTGATAATGTTCCCCTTTAACTAAACTAAACTAACCTCTATTAGATTAAAGAGCATTGTTGTTGTTTTCCTCCTGTTGGAGCATTTTATGTTTATAATAAGTTTCATAGAATATACGTCATTGTTTTTGTTTTTTCCTCCTTTCGGACGTGATTTTTGGTTGTTCCTTTTAATTTTGGAACCTTTTTCACCGACTAGTTTAGGTTTAGCCTATATTGGAATTGCCCTGACTGGAGGTGAAAGGAAGAATTTCAAAATAAAAGCCTGCCGAATTATTCGCTAAATCCTATATTTTGACTAAGCCTGACAGGCAGTTGGTTATGCAAACATGAATTGAAATAAAAATCAAATAAAAAGTCAACTGTAACTTGTCCAATAAGGAAAAAAAGAAAAAAAAAGCTGGATCAAATACCAAACACAGTTGAGGGTTCAGTTTCCACTCGGGCAGGTTTCTTCTCCATCCCCCAAAGGGAAATCTTTCCCTTTTTTAATCCAGCTCTCATTTCAAGTCTTGCTTGCCGAAATTAATTTGTTGCTTCAGTTCACTGGACCCAGAAGTTGTCTTGTAATTAACATTAGTCCGTCTGGAAGGACAGACTAATTATGTAAGTGCATTTTATTTATTCAAATTCCGGTCTAAAAGCCGCTACTTTTTTTTCCCTACACTTTGACCACTGAAGCTTATAAAACGGTGCATCTGATTTAAGGATTTTTTTTTTCTCCAAAGATAATGCAAATACATAAAAAAAAAAAAAGAACATGCAAAGACACTGAATAGGTGTGTTGTTGTTTGTGCTATAGCGCCATCTTTCGGACGTCCTTCCAGTTAGTGCTTTCAACATGTCCATAGCGTTTCTACTCGTATAGATTCCTCATTAATCACTGGAAGTTTTCAAGTATAACTAAAACATTTTTTTACTTACTTGTGATGTCTGTAGGAGTGTTTTCATGCATATTTGTACGTGTTATGCTAATGTAATGACGCTAGCAATGTTAGCATGAGCTAATATGCTGACACGTTTACGTTTACTTTGTTTGGTAAAATCACCAAAACGTCGCCGTGGAGTCATTGAGTGTGTTCAGCTGATTGAGGAGCTAGCTTCCGCAGCTAGTGGGTCCATGACGATGGCTTCTGTTTTGTTTGTGCGTCCGTTATACTGCCCTGTTACAGACACCGTATGGAAAAAAATTAAGTATGTAAATAAACATTTACAAAATATTTCTGTGTAAATAACTACTTTTACAACGTATATACAGTATATGTGGCTTATAGATTTTTGTCATCGAATAGTCCATTAGTTTGCTTGAATCATCGAATAGAACACACTTTATAGTTTCAAAGTGTATTTTATGGAAAATATTTGTAATGAGCAACCCTTATTTTATTCCATTATTATTATTTATTACCATTCCTGGGTGGCTTCGTGTAAAGGGAAAAGGAGGGGGTTCATCACTTTGCAAAGCAGTCTGCTGAAAACGATGAAAAGTGCTGTGGTCAAAGTTGAAACTGCCACAAAACAGATGTTTAAAATAGTCAACAATCTACTGCCATCTGGTGGCTAAAATGGACAGTGCAACCCCTTAATTTGTCACGTTTCAGGTGTCGGGTAAACGGCATCAAATGGAGCCATATGGATCCCCTTCCTGCTGTGATGCAGTCTGGGCCTACACAAGGGAGGTGTTTAACATGGCTCCCATTCTTGGGTTGATCTTGCATAAAGGGAAGAGGGGGCAGGGGGTGCATAATTTGGCAATGCAGTCTGCTGAAAACGATGGAAAGCGCTGTGGTCAAAGTTGAAACAGCCACAAAAAACTTTTTTTTTTTTAATAATCAACAATCTACTGCCATCTGGTCGCTAAAATGGATAGTGCAACCCCTTAATTTGTCACGTTTCAGGTGTCGGGTAAACGGCATCAAATGGAGCCATATGGATTCCCTTCCCTACTGTGATGCAGTCTGGACCTACACGAGGGAGGGGTCTAACACGGCCCCCATTCTTGGGTTGATCTTCCATAAAGGGAAGAGGGGGGGGGGGGGGGGGGGGGTTCATCACTTTGCAAAGCAGTCTGCTGAAAACTACGGAAAGCGCTGTGGTCAAAGTTGAAACTGCCACAAAACAGATTTTTAAAATAGTGAACAATTTACTGCTATCTGGTGGCTAAAATGGATAGTGCAACCCCTTAATTTGTCATGTTTCAGGTGTCGGGTAAACGGCATCAAATGGAGCCAAATGGATCCCCTTCCTACTCTTATGCAGTCTGGACCTACACGAGGGAGGAGACTAACACAGCCCCCATTCTTGGGTTGATCTTCCATAAAGGGAAGAGGGGGGGAGGGGTTCCTCATTTTGCAATGCAGTCTGCTGAAAACTACGGAAAGCGCTGTGGTCAAAGTTGGAACTGCCACAAAACACGTTTTTAAAATAGTCAACGATTTAATGCCATCTGGTCACTAAAACGGATAGGGCAACCCCCTAATTTGACACGTTTCAGGTGTCGGGTAAATGGCATCAAATGGGGAAACATGGATCCCCTTCCTGCTGTGATGCAGTCTGGGCCTACACAAGGGAGGTGTTTAACATGGCTCCCATTCTTGGGTTGATCTTGCATAAAGGGAAGAGGGGGCAGGGGGTGCATAATTTGGCAATGCAGTCTGCTGAAAACGATGGAAAGCGCTGCGGTCAAAGTTGAAACAGCCACAAAACACTTTTTTTTTTTTTTAAATATTCATCAATCTACTACCATCTGGTCGCTAAAATAGATAGTGCAACTCTTTAATTTGTCACGTTTCAGGTGTCAGGTAAATGGCATCAAATGGGGAAACATGGATCCCCTTCCTGCTGTAATGCAGTCTGGGCCTACACGAGGGACGGGTCTAACACGGCCCCCATTCTTGGGTTTATCTTGCATAAAGGAAAGAGGGGAGGGGTTCATTAACATGCAATGCAGTCTGCTGAAAACGACGGAAAGTGCTGTGGTCAAAGTTGGAACTGCGACAAAACATATTTTTTAAATATCCCACACTCTACTGCCATCCGGTGGCTGAAATGAATAGTGCAGTCCCTTATTTTGTCACGTGTCAGGTGTTGGGTAAACGGCATCAAACGGAGCCACATGGACCCCCTTCCTGCTGTGATGCAGTCTGGGCCTACACAAGGAAGGGGTCTAGCGTGGCCCTCATTCTAGGGTTGATCTTACATAAAGGGAAGGGGGGGGGTTCATAACTTTGCAATGCAGTCTGCTGAAAACGATGGAAAGCGCTGTGGACAAAGTTGGAACTGCCACAAAACATATTTTTTAAAATATTCCACACTCTACTGCCATCCGGTGGCTGAAATGAATAGTGCAGCCCCTTATTTTGTCACGTGTCAGGTGTTGGGTAAATGGCATCAAACGGAGCCACATGGATCCCCTTCCTGCTGTGATGCAGTCTGGGCCTACACAAGGGAGGGGTCTAGCACGGCCCCTATTCTTGGATTGATCTTGCATAAAGGGAAAGGGGGTGGGGTTTCATAATTTTGCAATGCAGTCTGCTGAACATGATGGAAAGCGCTGTGGTCAAAGTTGAAACAGCCACAAAACACTTTTTTTTTTAATATTCAACAATCTACTGCCATCTGGTCGCTAAAATGGATAGTGCAACTCTTTAATTTGTCACGTTTCAGGTGTCGGGTAAATGGCATCAAATGGGGGACATGGATCCCCTTCCTGCTGTGATGCAGTCTGGGCCGAGACAAGGGAGGTGTTCAACATGGCTCCCGTTCTTGGGTGGATCTTGCGTATAGGGAAGAGGTGGGGGGGTTCATCATTTTGCAATGCAGTCTGCTGAAAACGACGGAAATCGCTGTGGTCAAAGTTAAAATTGCCACATTTTTGAAAATATCCAACAATCTACTGCCATCTGGTTGGTTAAAATGGATAGTGCAACCCCGTGATTTGTCACGTTTCAGGTGTCGGGTAAATAGGGCCACATGGATACTCTTACAGTCTGGATTTTATAAAGTTGTTTTTTTTTTGTTACAATCGAAGCAACGTAATATAAATCAAGCTTTTTTGCTTAATCCAATTAATCGATTAATCGTTGCAACATTACAATTGTCTTTGCTCAACTCGCTATTAAACGAACCATTTGGCGCCTCATTAAAGTCCGGGGAACAGCAATAATGTTTTTTTGTTTTTTGTTTTGATTTTATTGCAGGCGCTTGTTCTACAATGCATGAGCGGGGTTTCAATTAACGACGCTCGGCCCCGCCATCCAAAGCGCGCCTTGAATTTTGGGCCCCCGGTGCAATTGGGTTTGACACGCCCGTAATGGCGCGCATGACTCCAAAAACAAGTCGAGTGCAGCGAGGGAAGGGACTCGTTAATTAAGGGGGGTGTAGGGGTTCATGAGGAAGCCCTGGAATAAAAAAGGTAGATATGCGGTGAGTTAAGTACATAAACGGAGGGTTGTAGTGTGTGTGTGTGTGTGTGTGTGTGTGTGTGTGTGTGTGTGTGTGTGTGTGTGTGTGTGTGTTCTTGTATTTCCACCCTTCTTGAGACATGAAGAAGGAAAAGTATCTTCCATATAAGAGGTGTGAACAAATGAGGACATAAATCAAGGTCCCAATAACATTGCATCTAATAGAGAATGTCTCATTTGCACCCCTGCTGGTCAAAATGAGGGTGGTCCCAAAAGGGAGGGATTTTTCAAATTGACCGTGTCCATCCATGCATCCATCCATCCATCCATCCATCCATTTTCTACCGATTATCCCTTTTGGGGTTGCGGGGGGTCGCTGGAGCCTACTATAGCAGCATTCGGCCGGAAGGCGGCGTACACCCTGGACAAGTCGCTATCTCGTCCAAGTCGCTTTTAAAAGTACTCCCCTCCTCTGGTCAACATATGAAATAACAAGTGTGTGTAAGAAATTGAAATGCACTCTGTGACAGTTTCTTGCTGTCGTCGTGCGGGTTCCATGGACCACTCAGGAAGGATATTGTTTTGAGCAATTTTATTTTTTCAAATAAAGCTGTCTCTTGCCCGGTTGCTTTTCAGCTCCTCCTCTGCTGCTCGCTCTTCGGTCACTTTCGTCGTCGCCGTCTTCTCTCTGTCTCTCTTGCGATTGATCTGCTGCAGACTCTCCTCCTTGTGCCCCGATCTCTCCTCCTTCTCCCTTTTTATGCAGCGTAAGGAGAAATGTTAATCGTCTGCCCGAGCGCGATCCACACACCTGATTTAGATTGCGGCATTGCTCCCGGCACGCCCCGCCTCAGCCGCATTCTCCGCCTCCTTGCCGCCATCTTGGGCAGGGCTCCAGCGTGCCCGTCGGCTCCACCTCTCCACAAACTCCCTTTGGCCAAAATTAATTTTAAAAAGATAAAATAAAATAACTATGCTGTGATGAAGTGGCGACTTGTCCAAGGTTTACTCCGCCTTCTGCCTGATTGTAGCTGAAATACTTCTTGGCGCCCCCCCCCCCCCCCCCCAACCCCGAAAGGAATAAGGGGTAGAAAATGGATGGATGGATTAGAGACATACTGTAATAACAAAGTTAAAAATGAAAATTAAAAACTAGCTCCAAACAGAAAAATTGATATAAAATTAAAAAGTAGTCTTTTTTTCTCACAATGGGTCGACTTTTTTCTTATAAAATTGGGAGCAATTTCTCATATTCTTTCTGTTTCTCTAATATTGCAATATTTTCTTTTAAAATGATTACTTTTTAATGCAAAATGGTGACATTTCTCATATAAAATTCAGACTTTTATCATTATATTGCCAATTGTTTTTGTTGTTCTTATAAAATAGTGACATTTTTAAAGTAAAATTATGACTTTTGTCATATTTTTGCCAAATATAATTTCGATTTATATTGTAACATTGCCAACATTTGGAAGTTTTCTGATACAACTGTGACTTTTGTCGAGTAAAACTACGACTCTTTTCATAAAATTCCCCAAAATTTAAGCTTTTCTTGTAAAACTGCGAATGCTATTGGGTAAAATTCAAAGTTTTATTATAATATTGCACAAATGTTATTTTTTTATTGTCAAATTCTGACTTGCGTTGAGTAAAATTATGACTTTTAATATAACACTGCCAAAGTTTTTCTTGTGAAATGGTGACTTTTTTTTGTGAAATTCCAACTCAGTTTCATAACAAGCTTTTTTATATTTGCATAGTATGTATGTATTATTTGTGTTGTAAATACACATCTTTATATATCTACAAAGGGTGGTCCTAAAAAGGTAACACGTACAAAAAAGTGTGTGTGTGTGTGTGTGTGTGTGTGTGTGTGTGTGTGTGTGTGTGTGTGTGTGTGTGTGTGTGTGTGTGTGTGTGTGTGTGTGTGTGTGTGTGTGTGTGTGTGTGTGTGTGTGTGTGTGTGTGTGTGTTACGGTCAATTAATTGATGATGTGACGGGGAACGTGTCAGAATGTGGTGTCTGTCGGAGACAACTAATTAGATCTCACTGTGAGGCTTTGCCCTGGTGTCCTGTCGTCCTGCCGAGCCCAAAGTCGTTTTCCCCCGCTCTAATTTAGTGCAAAAACAGATAGGACAGCAAGCTACCGGATTTTCCGGACTATAAAGCGCCTGTTAAATCTTTTTTTCCTCCTCAAAACACGACACAGTCCGGCAAATAACCCTGTGCGCCCAATGTACGGATTAGTTCTGGTTGTGCTTACCGACCTCGAAGCAATTTTGTTTGGTATATGGTGTGATAATAAGTGTGACCAGTAGATGGCAGTCACACATAAGAGTTATTTGTAGGCTGCAATGTGACTAAAGTAAACAACACCAATGTTCCAAAAAAATATATAGAACATTACACACGGCGCTCAAAAATGTTGTAGGACTTTGGTAAGCTATGAAGCCGCACCGCTTGATGGATTGTACTGTGCTTCAACATAGGAGTATTATTTTGGTGTGTGTATAAATTACGACATATTATCTGCCGTTTTGTTTCGCAATATTATGCAAAAGCCACTTTTCTTACCTTCTGGTACCTGCTGATCTGTATTTGGGATCTGCATAAGTCTGCCTTTGTAGTCGGTACAGACTCCGTAGCCAATAAGCTTCTTCTTTTTCCCTGTCTTCTTGTTATGTGACATTCATCCTCCGCTGTTGCCATTTCTAATATAAAGTAGTGTAAAGTTCTTACTTACATATGTCAGTAAACTCGCCATGAAAACGCTAAAACATACCGGTGTAGTGAGTACACATTATTCACTCAAGGAACTTTAGTTATTAGAGAGTTCCCGTCGGACGGTTTTTCACGAGACACATTTCCGGCGTTCTTGTTGGTTAAGGATGAGGAGATGCTGCTCTGTTGTTGATGGAAGTAAAGTCCGAACGTCATTAAAACAGACCATCTTTTGACACTTCTTCCACTCCCGTCCTTGCACGCTACACCGCTACAACAAAGATGACGGGAAGAAGACGCTGTCAAAGGTGAGCCACGTAAATAAGACCACCGACAAAATGGCGTGAAGAAGTGTTTTACATTTAGAAAAAAAAAAGATGTGACTCCTTTAATGCGCCCTACATACTGATTTTCAAGGTAAAAGTTGATATTCAAAGCAAACAGTGATTTTGAAGGTAAAAACAGATTTTCAAGGTAAAAGTTGATATTCAAAGCAAACAGTGATTTTCAAGGTAAAAACTGATTTTCAAGGTAAAAGTTGATTTTCAAGGTAAAAAATTATTTTCAAGGTAAAGGTTGATTTTCAAGGCAAATTCTGATTTTCGAGGTAAAAGGTGATTTTCAAGGTAAAAACTGATTTTCAAGGTAAAAAAACAGATTTTCAAGGCAAAAACTGATGTTCAAGGTAAAAGGTGATTTAAAAAAAAAAAAATAGATTTTCAAGGTAAAAAACAATATTTTCAAGATAAAAGCTCATTTTCAAGGTAAAAGTTGATTTTCGAGGTAAAAGTTGATTTTCGAGGTAAAAACAGATTTTCAAGGTAAAAGTTGATTTTCAAGGTAAAAGTGGATTTTCGAGGTAAAAGTAGATTTTTTAGGTAAAAACGGATTTTCAAGGTAAAAACGGATTTTCAAGGTAAAAAATTATGTTCAAGGTAAAAGTTGATTTTTAAGGTAAAAAATGATTTTCAAGGTAAAAAAAATATTTTCAAGTTAAAAGTTGATTTTCAAGGTAAAAAGAGATTTTAAAGGTAAAACTTGATTTTCACGGCAAAAAGTGATTTTCGAGGTAAAAGGTGATTTTCAAGTTAAAACTTGACTCACGGCAAAAAGTAATTTTCAAGGTAAAAAATTATTTTCAAAGTAAATGTTGATTTTCAAGGTAAAAGTTGATTTTCAAGGCAAAAAGTGATTTTCAAGGTGAAAAGACATATTTTTAAGGTAAAAGTTGATTTTTAAGGTAAAAGTTGATTTTCACGGCAAAAAGTGATTTTCAAGGAAAAATTTATTTTCAAGGTAAAAAATTATTTTCAAGGTAGAAACTGATTTTCAAGGTAAAAAATGTATTTTCAGGGGGAAAAACTCACTTTCAAGGTAAAATCAGATTTTCAAGGCAAAAACTGATTTTCAAGGTAAAAGTTTATTTTCAAGGCAAAAAATGATTTTCAAGGTAAAAAAAAATATTTTCAAGGAAAATAATATTTTCAAGGCAAAATGTGATTTTCAAGGTAAAAACTTATTTTCAAGGTTAAAAAAAAATTATTTTCAAGGCAAAAACTGATGTTCAAGTTAAAAACTGATTTTCAAGGAAAAAAGGATTTTCACGGTAAAGGTTGATTTTCAAAGCAAAATCTGATTTTCAAGGTAAAAAATTATTTTCAAGGTAAACGTTGATTTTTAAGGTAAAAAATTATTTTCAAGATGAAAAAATATATTTTCAAGTTAAAAGTTGATTTTCAAGGTAAAACTTGATTTTCACGGCAAAAAGTGATTTTCAAGGTAAAACTTGACTTTCACGGCAAAAAGTGATTTTCAAGATAAAAAATGATTTTCAAAGTAAATGTTGATTTTTAAGGTAAAAAATGATTTTCAAGGAAAAAATTATTTTCAAGGTAAAAAATGATTTTCAAGGTAGAAATTGATTTTCAAGATAAATGTTGATTTTCAAGGGAAAAACTGATTTTCAAGGTAAAATCTGATTTTCAAGGCAAAAACTGATTTTCACGGTAAAAGTTTATTTTCAAGGCAAAAAATGATTTCCCAGGTAAAAAATTATTTCAAAGGTAAAAGTTGATTTTCAAGGCAAAAACAGATTATCAAGGTAAAAAATATTTTTTAAGGTTAAAATTGACTTTCAAGGCAAAAACTGATTTTCAAGGTAAAAAAAAGATTTTCAAGGTTAAAAAAATATTGTCAAGGTAAAGGTTTATTTTCACAGCAAAAAGTAATTTTCAAGGTAAAACTAATTTTCAAAGTAAAAACTGATTTTCAAATTAAAAATTGATTTTCAAGGTAAAAAGTGATTTCCAAGGTAAAAGTTTATTTTAAGGTAAAAAATGAATTTCAAGGCAAAAACTGATTATCAAGGTAAAAGTTGATTTTGGACGTAAAAGTTGATTTGAAAAAAGGGAAAAAAAAATTAAATATAGACCATTCACCGGCAATGCGACTTATAATCCAGTGTGCCTTATGATCCATAAAGAAACAGAAATTATCAATGGTACATATTTGTATCTGGTTCTTTATTAGCACCTTTTGTAATCACGGCAGTGGAACTGTTCTGTTGACACTTTCCCAAAGTTCAATTCAAGTGAAGAATCAACTGGAGACACTCCAGTTTTAATTATCAGAAGGAATCAGCGTGTGTCGTTGGAATTATTTATTTATTTTTTTGTGTCGTTTGTAATTAAAACTGAGATTGATTTGTTGTGTCAGACAAACATGTGCTGTGTGTGTGTGTGTGTGTGTGTGTGTGTGTGTGTGTGTGTGTGTGTGTGTGTGTGTGTGTGTGTGTGTGTGTGTGTGTGTGTGTGTGTGTGTGTGTGTGTGTGTGTGTGTGTGTTTGTATTAGATATACCGTATTTCCTTGAATTGCCGCAGGGTATATAGTACGCGCCTGACTTGAATTACTGCCGGGTCAAACTCGTTTCGGAAAATAATTAGCGCATGCTTAGTATTACCGTGACATCACGAGTGACGCTTCACCTGTCTTCATTTTTAAAATGGAGGAAGCTGATTTCAATACCGGTAATTTGAAATCGCATAAAGGGAAGAAGATTAAGAGCTATTCAGTAGGATTTAAGGTCCAAGCTATTGAATAACGGTATGCTAAAAAGAACAGTAAACAGCTATGTTTTATTAATATACCTGTGGAGAGGCGGAGCTGATGGTCCGACAGACAGGCAGGGCACGCTGGAGAGATGGCGAGATGGCGGCGAGGAGGCGGCGACGGCGAGCAAGTGGAAACTTTGTTTATTGAAAAATAAACAAAGTCAAACTGCTCAAGTAATGTCCTTCCTTGGTGGTCCTGGGAACCCGCAAGACAACGGCTTGAGACCGTCACAATACCGTAGCTGCGTGTGTCAAATATGAGTCATTAAATGACTCCCGCCTCCTGGTGGTAGAGGGCGCTAGTGATCCTTCTTGCGACCACTCGGCTGCAGAAGAAGTGACAATGAGTGACGTGATATGTGCACGACGGACCTTATAGGATGTAACACTCCTATGCTGGCTATGTAAACAACCAGGCTGAAATAAAGCATGTTCCAGTCCTAAATACCCAGTGTATTATTTGTACAATAACACTTCATGGTGGCAGCAGGGGGATAAAGAGATCACCCACGGAGCAGAACGGGAGGGGGAGTTGTCCGAGGATAATTCTGTTGTCGCCCACACTACACGTAAGGAGCCGAGCTAACTGATAGCCACGGTCTGATGGCAGTTTTCTAAACTGGACTTTCAATCGAAGCAGGAGGTAATAAAGGAAGATCCCCATCGAGACAGAGAAACTTTTAAAACTGAAGAAAGATAAGGAAGACTTCTATAAACAAGTTATTGATGCTTTTGATCAGAAGGAACTGACATGGACTTCATTTATGAGTAAATGTAAGACCATAATAATGTTATTAAATGTGCTTTTTATGATGGTATCCTGGCATCACATTCAAATTTTTACTGCATGCCTTTGGTAAGTGCTGGAGTGAGAATTCAAGGAAATACAGTATTTTTTCATCATTCTAGCTATAGTAAAAAAGGGGGGCCCTCACTTCCTACTGACCAAACTTGGGTCCACTGTCCATATTAGACGGATAGTTGAAAGCAGGGGTGTCCAAACTACGTTTTCAGTTTGACCCTCAACCCGTCCTGAGTAAAAAAAGGAACGTGGCCCGTGGGTGCCTCCAGGGTGTCCCGATACCAAAATGTGTTTCGATACTTTCCGATACCTTTGGATCCTTTTCTAAATGAAGGGGACCCCCAAAAAATGGCATTATTAGCTTTATTTTAGCAGAAAAATCTAATGGCACATTAAGCTGGACAAAGGTTTCTCATTGTCCTCCCATTGGGTTGAGTTTTTCCTTACCCTTATGTGGGATCTGAACCGAGGATGGACTGTAAACACAAGCAAGCATGGATTCCTCTTCGCCTTCACACCTATGGACTATTGAGAGCCTCGAAGTAGCCGAGTGTGCATGATTTTGGGGACGTGGGAGGAAGCCAGAGTACCTGGAGGAAACCCACACAAGCTGGCATTGATCCCACGGAGATTTGAGCTCCCGATTTCCTGGCTGTGAGGCCTCAGTGAAACCATTGAAAACTGAAAGTTATTTTCGCTCAGGCATCTGAATGAAGGCTGTCGAACCATTAAAATATTCAGCCTTTTGTCCGTCATTAACTCCTAATTAATCACGATTGCTCGCAGATAAACTGATTTTTTTAAATCAATATTAGACGTCTTTTGGGCAGATCGTTTTTGTCAGGCTTGTGTGGCCATGTTTTAGTTTTTCCTGTCTTTGTTTCCTGTCAGCGCTCTTATTTTGGCCGTTTCCTGTTTTCTCCCTGAGCGCTGTTTCCCCTTAGCTGCGGTTGATAGGCACCTGGCCACACCTGGTGTCAATCAGCCCGCTCCTAATTTTTACCTGCTTTGTCCTCCAGTCAGTGCTGGATTATTGTCGCTCCTACCGGTTGTTTGTCACCACTCCCTGTCAATGTCATTAAAGGGGAACATTATCACCAGACCTATGTAAGCGTCAATATATACCTTAATGGTGCGGAAAAAAGACCATATATTTTTTTTAACCGATTTCCGAACTCTAAATGGGTGAATTTTGGCGAATTAAATGCCTTTCTGTTTATCGCTCTTTTTGCGATGACGTCAGAACGTGACGTCTCCGAGGTAATACAGACGCCATTTTCATTTTCAACACATTGAAAACACCGGGTCTCAGCTCTGTTATTTTCCGTTTTTTCGACTATTTTTTTGGAACTTTGGAGACATCATGCCTCGTCGGTGTGTTGTCGGAGGGTGTAACAACACTAACAGGGAGGGATTCAAGTTGCACCACTGGCCCGAAGATGCGAAAGTATCTGCCGCCAGACCCCCATTGAATGTGCCAAAGTGTCTCCACATTTTACCGGCGATGACAGACATGGCACAGAGATGTATGGATAACCTGCAGATGCATTTGCAACGATAAATTCAACGAAATCACAAAGGTGAGTTTTGTTGATGTTGACGTATGTGCTAATCAGACAAATTTGGTTGCGGCGTGACTGCCAGCTAATCGATGCTAACATGCTACGCTAATCGACGCTAACATGCTATTTCCTGGCGGTGCTAAAGCAGACATGGCACAGAGATGTATGGATAACCTTCAGATGCATTTGCAACTATAAAGTCAACGAATTCACAAAGGTGAGTTTTGTTGATTTTGACTGCCAGCTAATCGATGCTAACATGCTACGCTAATCGATGCTAACATGCTATTTACCGGCGGTGCTAAAGCAGACATCGCACAGAGATGTATGGATAACCTGCAGATGCATTTGCAACTATATTACGTTTCCTTCCACCCACATTTAATGCGGAAAAAACACTTACCAATCGACGGATTTAAGTTGCTCCAGTGTCAAAAGATGCGAAAATCCTGATCGTTTGGTCCGCACATTTTACCGGCGATGCTAACGCAGCTATTCGGCCATGCTATGGCTATTAATAGCGTCAATAGCTATTCGCTCAATAGCTTCAGTTTTTTCTTCAATACTTTCATACTCCAACCATCTGTTTCAATACATGCGTAATCTGTTAAATCGCTTAAGTCGCTGAAATCCGAGTCTGAATCCAAGCTAATGTCGCTATATCTTGCTGTGGTATTCCCATTGTTTGTTTACATTTGCAGCACTATATGAGGTCACAGGGAAATGGATAGTCGCATCGCAAATAGCGAAAATCAAGCACTTTAAAGCTTTTTTTAGGGATATTCGGGGACTGGTAAAATTTTCAAAAAAACTTCAAAAAATACAACAAGCCACATGGAACTGATTTTTAATGTTTTTAACCCTTTTGAAATTGTAATAATGTTCCCCTTTAATACTTTGTAGCTGTGTCTACTTTTGTTCACTCTGCTCATGCCATAGTTCTTTCGTGTCACATTAAGTGTTTTTGTTCATAGCCAAGTTTGTTATCCGCCTTGTGCGCGCCTTTTGTTTGTACCCCTTTGTTTGGTTTTGTTTTAGTGTTAATTTAAATCATGTTTACCTGCAAAATGCCTGCCGCCTTCTCTGCATCTTGGGGTTCGTCACCAACATGTGACAGTTTTCAAGTTTTTCAGTATATTAACATGGGGCTGGGCGGTATGATTTATTTCATTATGATTTTTTCACAGCTCACTAAATTTTGAGGAAAAAGAAATGTTTCCCATATTTTAGCCGCACCAGACTATAAGCCGCGATGTGAAATGAATTATTTACTCAGGAACATTTTGTAATTTTTATCCACTTACTTCATTGTTTCCAAACAGTGTCTGTAACGCGGCAGTAAAACGGCGGATCAAACAAAACAGAAGTCATCGTCGTGGACCCGCTAGCTGAGCAAGCTAGCTCTCCAATCCGCTAAACAGACTCGATAACTCCAAGATGAGGTTTAAGTGAATTTACTGAGGAATTTGTCAGACTGAAACAATACCAAAAGAATGCCATCCTAAGTTCATAATGCCAACACAGACAATCCGAAAAGTGTTAGCATATTAGCTGATGCTAACCACGCTCTCTTTGTTACAATGTGATAGCACGTGCAGATATGCATGAAAACATATTTGGGACGGTTTAGTAAGTATAAACAATTTTAGTTATATTTTCAAACTTACAAACGTTGCTTGGAGTGATCATGAAGCTACAGAAATTATACGGACGGCAAGAAGACGGAACGGCACGTCTACTTCCGGTCGAGAGCAGTAAATTGTTTTTTTTTATCCGTTGCTAACTCGTAATAAATCACGATTACTCGCGGATGAACAAAATGTTTTGATTTTTAATAGGTGTCTCTCGGACGGATCGTTTTCAAGTTTTTAAATATATCAACATGAGGCTGGGCAGTATGATCAATTTCTGCAAATGTTTGCTTATAAAGCATTGTGATTTTTTTCATAACTCACAAAATTTTGAGGAAAAAAAGGTTTTTCCATATATCTGTTGCACTTTGCAAAATGGGTTATTGACACAGAAAGATTTTGTAAATGTTTATTTTGATACCTTAATTGTTTCCAAACGGTGTCTGTAACGCGGTAGTAAAACGGCTGATCAAACAAAACAGAAGTCATCATCACAGACCTACTGGCTGCAGAAGCAAGCTCCCCAATCAGCTAAACAGACTCAATAACTCCACGATGACATTTTGGTAGATTTATTAAGAAACTGAAACAAAAGAGAATGCTATCGTAAGGTAAGAATATCAGTCAATCAATGTTTATTTATTTTGCCCTAAACCACATGTGCCTCAAAGGGCTGCACAAACCACAATGACATCCTCGGTAGGGCCCACATAAGGGCAAGGAAAAACTCACCCCAGTGGGACGTGGACCATGATGACTATGAGAAACCTTGGAGAGGACCACAAGCAATGGATGTCGAGCGGATCTAACATGATATTGTGAAAGTCCAATCCATAGTGGATCTAACGTAACCGTGAGAATCAAGTCCAAAGTGGATCCAATATTGTAGCGAGCGTCCCATCCAATGTGGAGCCGGCAGGAAACCATCCCAAGCGGAGGCGGATCAGCAGTGTTGAGATGTCCCCAACCCATACACAAGCGAGCGGTCCATCTTGGGTCCCGACTCTGGACGGGTGGTCCATCCTGGGTCCCGATTTTGGACAGCCAGTACTTCATCCATGGCCACCAGACCGGACCCCCTCCACAAAGGGAGAGGGGGACAAAGGAGAAAAACAAAAGAAACGGCAGATCAACTGGTCTAAAATGGGGGTCTATTTAAAGGCTAGAGTATACAAATAAGTTTTAAGATGAGACTTAAATGCTTCTACTGAGGTAGCATCTCGAACTGTTACCGGGAGGGCGGTGATTGGTCAAATGCAGAGAATAATTTCCCCAATACCTGGTGTGTTTGTAAGTACTTAAACTTTATATGAATTGAATTCACCTCACTCACGCTTTATTGTCATTGAAATTTGAACTTTACAGTACATCCGTCCATCCATTTCCTACCGCATGTCCCTTTCTGAGTCGCGAGTGTTGATGGAGTCCATCTCAGCTGCATTCAGCCAGAAAGCGGGGTACACCCTAGACAAGTCGCCATATAAGAACAAAATGTTGATGAATTAGCTCGTGGTAGTGCAGAATAAAAGAGCAAACCTGACCTCCTCCAGGAACTGCAGTCCTGTATAATGACACTCGCCTGTAAAAAAGCAACTTTTGGTTGCATAAAGTGTCTCCGGCATCTCTTTCGATCCAGCCGCACCGGCTTGTCGCCCTTCGGTCCGGACGGGGATGAGAAGACCAGAAATACACATCAGCGTCCCTCAAAAAATTGCACCGATAAAAAAAAGTTTGCGTTGTCTCGTTATTATCGCATTGACTTTTCTACCTTGACAGCCGAAACCTTCAGCGCGTTCCTTTGATCACGTGGTCAGTGAAGAGGAAACCAGACTGAGAGATTGTTGAATGGGGAACCCTTTGGGGGGGAGGCGCGTGTCGACATCAATGTATGAGGGCGGGGGGAATGAAAGGAAGCGATTATGCGCGGCGTCTAATGGATTTTGGGGGCATTGTAATCAGAGGTTGAACAAACTCCCCTCTCTGAGGAGCCGTTGGAGAAAAAAGATGAAGCTCACACTTTCTTCCAGGAGGCTTTCCTCAGGTTACATCACACGCCGAGCTACACACCAACGATCCGACTTCGCCGCCAGCGCCGCCAAACGCCGTCAGGCTTGTGTACTCTTGCATGAACCGCAGGGAACCTGTCGGGAAGTCGAGAACCGGCGTCGTTTATCAAGCCCTAACGACGCGGTTAAATTAGACACCACTAGAGTGTGGGACGTCATAGATTCGTCGATATTTATTGTGAATACTCCGCAAGTTTTATTTAGTGCGGCGAGAGACTTCGGGGGTGGGGTTTTCTCGCGTCCGCCGAAGAAGCATCAATAAATGATGACAGCTGCGCAGCTGGAACCACGGTTATGGCGTTAACTGCTCCACGGATTCTGTATTTGTTTTGTTTGTGTTTGCACAAAATTCAATTTGTTCTGGTGTGCAGACCCCCTGTGGTTTTGTTATCATCGCATATATCCTCCGGTTGTGGCGCCTGATCGGATAATTGTGCATCTGCAATGATATGATTGACACTGTCGGAGAGGTAATAATTTAACAATAAGTTTTGTACTGTGGTTGCCAGACATTTGTGTATTCACCTATGTTTATCTGTCAGCTAGTTAGTTCGCCACAAAACTTGTTGGTTTATTTCGATGTAACTTTCAAAGGAATGTCAGAAAAGCACCATTAAAGAAAAATGATCAACAGCGTTGACACAAATACATACCCCATTTATCCAAATGAATCACTATGTCTGTTTCAGTCACTATATCAGTTAGTCAGAACTTGTGTTCGCATACACAGGAACCACATGGGTTAGCCGACCCCACACAGTATTTACAACCTTACTACTGTTCATTTCACAGCCACAGATGGTCATCAAGCTATTGACATGATTTACATATGTCTTTGTTTCAGTCACTATATTATTTGGTCACTACAGTAATTACAACTTGTGTTTGCATCCACAGGAACCACATGGGTTAGCATACTCTATACAGTATTTACAACTATTGTAGTGTTCGCCTCGCAGCCACAGATGGGACATCTAGTTATTGACATTATTTACACATGACTTTGTCTGTTTCAGTCACTCTGTTATTTACTCACTGGCTGCAGTGAGTAAATAACAGAGTGTGTTTGCATCCACAGGAACCACATGGGTTAGCCTACTCTATACAGTATTTTAAACCTTACTAGTGTTCACTTCAGAGCCACAGATTGGGTATGTAGTTATTTACATTATTTACAAATTACTTTGTTTGTTTCAGTCACTATGTTATTTAATCACTACAGTAATTGCAACTTGTTTTCGCATCCACAGGAACCACATGGGTTATCCTACTCTATATAGCATTTACAACCTTACTAGTGCTCACTTCATAACCACAGATGGTTCATGTAGTTATTGACATGATTTACGCATTACTTTGTCTGATTCAGTCACTATGTTATTTAGTCACTACAAAAATTATAACTTGTGTTCACATCCACAGGAACCACATGGGTTAGCCTACTCTATACAGCATTTACAACCTTAATAGTGTCCACTTCACAGCCACAGATGGTTCATCTAGTTATTGACATTATTTACATATTTCTTTGTCTGTTTCAGTCACTATGTTATTTAATCACTACAGTAATTGCAACTTGTTTTCGCATCCACAGGAACCACATGGGTTATCCTACTCTATACAGCATTTACAACCTTACTAGTGTTCACTTCATAACCACAGATGGTTGATGTAGTTATTGACATGATTTATGCATTACTTTGTCTGATTCAGTCACTATGTTATTTTGTCACTACAAAAATTACAACTTGTGTTCACATCCACAGGAACCACATGGGTTATCATACTCTATACAGTATTTCCAACCTTACTAGTGTTCACATTACAGCCACAGATGGCTCATCTAGTTATTGACATTATTTACATATTTCTTTGTCTGTTTCAGTCACTCTGTTATTTAGTCACTACAGTAATTATAACTTGTGTTCACATCCACAGGAACCACATGGGTTAGCCTACTCTATACAGTATTCACAACCTTACTAGTGTTCACTTTACAGCCACAGATGGTTTACTAGTTATTGACATGATTTACACATTACTTTGTCTGTTTCAGTCACTATGTTATTTAGTCACTACAGCAAATATAACTTGTGTTTACATCCACAGGAACCACATGGGTTAGCCTACTCTATACAGTATTTACAACCTTACCAGTGTTCACTTCACAGCCACAGATGGGACATCTAGTTATTGATGTTGTTTACACATGACTTTGTCTGTTTCAGTCACGCTGTTATTTACTCACTGCAGTAGTTACAACTTGTGTTCGCATCCACAGGAACAACATGGGTTAGCCAACTCTATACAGCATATACAACCTTACTAATGTTCTCTTCACAGCCACAGATGGTTCATCTAGTTATTGACATTATTTACATATTTCTTTGTCTGTTTCAGTCACTCTGTTATTTACTCACTGCAGTAGTTACAACTTGTGTTCGCGTCCACAGGAACCACATGGGTTAGCCTACTCTATACAGCATTTACAACCTTACTAGTGTTCACTTCACAGCCACAGATGGGACATCTAGTTATTGATGTTGCTTACACATGACTTTGTCTGTTTCAGTCACTCTGTTATTTACTCACTGCAGTAGTTACAACTTGTGTTCACATCCACGGGAACCACATGGGTTAGCCTACTCTATACAGCATTTACAACCTTACTAATGTTCTCTTCACAGCCACAGATGGTTCATCTAGTTATTGACATTATTTACACATTACTTTGTCTGTTTCAGTCACTGTTATTTAATCACTACAGTAATTAAAACTTGTTTTCGCATCCACAGGAACCACATGGGTTATCCTACTCTATATAGCATTTACCACCTTACTAGTGTTCACTTCATAACCACAGATGGTTCATGTAGTTATTGACATGATTTACGCATTACTTTGCCTGATTTAGTCACTATGTTATTTAGTCACTACAAAAATTACAACTTGTGTTCACATCCACAGGAACCACATGGGTTAGCCTACTCTATACAGTATTTACAACCTTACTAGTGTTCAATTCACAGCTACAGATGGTTCATCTAGTTATTGACATTATTTACATATTTCTTTGTCTGTTTCAGTCACTATGTTATTTAGTCACTACAGTAATTATAACTTGTGTTCGCATCCACAGGAACCACATGGGTTAGCCTACGCTATACAGTATTTACAACCTTACTAGTGTTCAATTCACAGCCACAGATTGTTCATCTAGTTATTGACATTATTTACATATTTCTTTATCTGTTTCAGTCGCTATGTTATTTAGTCACTACAGTAATTATAACTTGTGTTCGCATCCACAGAAACCACATGGGTTAGCATACTCTATACAGTATTTACAACCTTACTAGTGTTCACTCTACAGCCACAGATGGTTCATCTAGTTATTGACATGATTTACACATTACTTTGTCTGTTTCAGTCACTATGTTATTTAGTCACTACAGTAATTATAACTTGTGTTCACATCCACAGGAACCACATGGGTTAGCCTACTCTATACAGTATTTACAACCTTACTAGTGTTCACTTCACAGCCACAGATGGTTCATGTAGTTATAACTTTGGTTCATTCACACATTACATATAAAATATTTAATTATTCAATACAAACAGTAAAAATAATGAACCAAATGTTGTAAAACACCAATGAAAATAAAATGTAGCATTTAGTGTAGCAAAAAATCTGGTGTGTTTTTAAATGTGTATTCCACGTCTTGCATGTCGAGAGCAGTTTTGATTTGGGCTTACTTGGTAATTGTGGAACGGCAATGATATGATTGACATTGTCGGAGAGGTAATAATTTAACAATAAATTTGGCACAAAAATGAGCACCATTAAAAGATGTTTTCGTTTTTAAAGAACTGAACAATAATCAACAGAGTTGACATAATGCATTCATCCAAATCAATCACTATGTCTTTTTCGGTCACTATGTTATTTATACTTTATATTAAAAATGGCAACAGTAGAGGGTGAATTTCCCATAACAAGAAGATAGTGAAAAAGAAGAAGCTGATATACAACGGTATCCGCACAGACTACAGTGGCGGAGGTGCGCGGATTTCCAGGACTTATGCAGATCCCAAATACACATCAGCAGGTAAGAAAAGTTGGTTTTGCATAATATTGTGAAATAAAACACCTGATAATATGTCTGCTAATGAGTGCTATTTTGTGTCCGTACACACATACCATAATAATACTTGTATCTCTGACTAGAGTAACCGTAATGTTCCGGCTTCAAAGTCGTACTAAAACATTTTGACAGATTTTCGAACGCCCTGAGTAATGTTCTTTATTTTTATTGGAACATTTAAAGTTCCGGCGTTGTTTACTGGCATCATATCGCAGTCTACACGTATCTCGTATGTGTGACCGCCATCTACTGGCCACACTTATCATCACACCATGTACCAAAATATTGCTTCGAGGTCGGTAAGCACAACCAGAATTATTCCGTAAATTAGGCACACCGGGTTATAAGGCGCACTGACGGTTTTTGAGAAAATTAAATGATTTTAAGTGCGCCTTATTGTCTGAAAAATACGGTAATTGTATAGGTTGCATTGGTCTTGGATTTAAAGAAAGTAATGAACGGTAATGCACTGTATTTCTACACCACAAAATAAGCATCTTTTTGATTCTTTAATAACAGGGTCAAAAAAGTGAGAGTCTGTAAAAAGTATTTTGCTACAACGATTGTGTGGAGGGGGGCGTGGTTGGCGCGCCTCCTGCAGGAATGAGGTGTGTATGGACCGGCCTCGAAGCACAGCTGGCAGGTGATTGGATTACCCAGCTGGGACATTCATCCAATAACCTGCCATGCTTATCAGCAGCAGCCGGGCCGACACACACACGGATGGTGTTGGAGTTGATGAGCAGAAGCACACTGAACATTGCCAGAGAGAAAACCGGAAAGACGACACGCCAGAAGGACTGAAAAGTCACGGGGGAAAGACTGAAAAGTTATGTGCTGTCCTAGCGTGTGTGCGGTAACAAATAAATAGACATTGTTAACACCAAACATCCAAGCTCTGGTGAAGAGTTGTCAGCACCAGGAGAACCCACTGGGGAGAGACGTTCAGTGGATCTAACATAATCGTGAGAGTCCAGTCCATAGTGGATCTAACATAATAGTGTAAGAGTCCAGTCCATAGTGGATCCAACATAATATGATGAGAGTCCAGTCGATAGTGGATTTAACATAATAGTGTGAGAGTTCAGTCCATAGTGGATCAAACATAATAGTGAGAGTCCATTCCATATTGGATCCAACATAATAGTGAGAGTCCAGTCCATAGTGGATCTAACATAATATTATGAGAGTCCAGTCGATGGTTGATTTAACATAATAGTGTGAGTCCAGTCCATAGTGGATCAAACATAATAGTGAGAGTCCAGTCCATAGTGGGGCCAGCACAAGGTAATTTTGAGTGGAGACGTGTCAGCAGCGCAGAGACGTCCCCAACTGATGCGCGGATGAGTGGTCCACCCTCGGTCCCGACTTTGGACAGCTAACGCCTCATCTCTGGTCACCGAATCTGTGCCCCCCCTCCCCTCAACGAAGGAGAGGGGGGAAGAGCAGAAAAGAACAACTGGTCTAAAAGGGGGTCTATTTAAGGGCTAGAGTAGAAAAAAAGAAACCAAAGAAACGAAAAGTTTTATCCATGGAGGTACAAAAACAGAAGAAGGGAGGCTAAAGGGACAGTCAAGGATTAACGTTGCCCTGGCGCTAACTCGCTGGCGTGAGCTTGAAAGATGAGGGATTTTGGACCGATACTGCCTTGGCTCTGTTCCTGCTAAACCAGTAAGTGACTTTTGATGCTCAAATCAAAATGTTAATGTTAGCTTTTGTGAATTTTTCCGTGGTAGCTTGATTGTTTTACGCTACTTCCTTCGAAAAAAATACCTCCTGCCGGCCGGGCTTTCTTTGCTTGTGACCTGCATCCAACCAGAAGAAGAAGAAAAATGCCTGCATCCAACCAGAAGAAGAAGAAAAATGCCTATGTGCAAATAATAATCAAAAAATAAACCAAAGAAACGAAAAGTTTTGTTTGTGGCGATCAAAAAGACATCCTTGCTAGTAGCTTCATGTATGTAGCGCAATCGAAGCTCATTTCTTGATAGTGTCTGCTATTTAACATCAGCATAGCCATTAGAGACCTAATATTTGTGACAATTTTGCAACAGACATCATGTCAGTATGACGCTAGTCATCATACAGGTGCACCAAATGTTTTGGGTACTAAGCAGAATACAATGTGTTCAGCTGACTATGTAAAATGGTAAAGTCATTCTGTCTTCTCAATTATTCGAATCATTTGCGAAACAATTATGAATACATTTACCAGGAGCAATCTGACTTTTGACAAGACCACACACCTCAAAGTGTCAATTATAAAATATACAGACAGTCTCTTCACGGCTGGGGATCACGCATCTTTTATCCTTTTTTTTTTTTTTTGGGCCTCCAGTCACTTTTTGTCCTCTCTTTAAGCTTAGACAGCTCGCTGCCTTGACATTTGATTTAAAAAGTTCATTTCTGCAAGCGGATAATGTCTACTTCATCCATTTTCTAATCATCAGGGGATTTTAATTTGCGGTTGAAATAAATCTACTGCAGCCGGTCCTCTGTGGTACATTTGTGCTGTCAATGTGGTAATTAATGTACAGATTTAGATTTAGGTCATTTCCTGTGCATCAGTGTCGGAAGTGGTAAGCATATGTGAGGGTATGTGTGTGTGTGGGTGTGCGTGTGTGTGTGTGTGTGTGTGTGTGTGTGTGTGTGTGTGTGTGTGTGTGTGCGTGCGTGTGTGCGTGGGTGTGTGCAATACAACGTTTGTGTCCTTTTCGTGTTGAACTTATTTAAGAAAGCATAACGTTTGATAAACAAACATTTGCAAAATCCGATTGTGAACGACTTTTGCCGTTGTCGCTCAGGTTCCATGGACCACTCAGGAAGGACAGGTTTAACTCTTTTATTTTTTCAAATAAAGCTTTGTCTTCAGGTTGGATCGCGTTTCAGCTGCTCCTCTCCACTGCTCGCTCACGGTCCGCTTTTTAGCCGCCGTCGTCCTCGTCTGCTCTTTGTTTCCGCTCCTCGGTCGCTGCTGCGGAATCTCCTCCTCCTTCTGCCCCGATCTCTCCTCCTTCTCCCCTTTTATACATCGTGAGGAGATAAGTTAATTGTGTACTGGTGCGCGATCCACACACATGCACATGACTGCGGCGTCGCTCCCGGCACGCCCTGCCTCTCCGCTCGACCACATTGTCCGCCTCCTCGCCGCCATCTTGGGCCGGGCTCCAGTGTGCCCTGCCCCGCTGCTCGTTCGCCGGCTCCGCCTCTCCACACCCATGTTGAGAGCACTAAAAACATGAAAGTGATACTTTTTTTAAAGACAAAAATTTATATCTGTGATTATCTCGATTAATTACAAGGTAACTGGTTCTTTCTATTTTTTTTTTTTTTTCGGACATGGTGAAGTGTGAAACTGTATATATTTGAGGTATTATTGTATGTTCCCATGTTCAAAATAAACCAAAAAAAAAAAAAACTGATAAAATGCAATTACCGTAGTTTTCGGACTATAAGGCGCACTTAAAATCCTTTCATTTTCTCAAAATTGGACGGTGCGCCTTATAACCTGGTGCGCCTAATTTGCAGATTAATTTTTGTTGTGCTTACCGACCTTAAAGCTATTTTATTTGGTACATGGTGAAATGAAAAAGTGTGACCGGTAGATGGCAGTCACACATTGGAGATATGTATAGACCGCAGTATGATGGCAGTCACACTCAAGAGATACATGTAACTGTAATAGAACTCAAGTAAACAACACCAAAATGTTATATGTCCCATGGGAAATATAGAACATTACATACGGCGCTCAAAAATCTATCAAAATGTTTTAGTACGACTTTGGTAAGCTATGTAGCCGCATCGCTCGATGGATTGTACTGTGCTTCAACATAAGAGTATTATTAGTGAAGTGAAATTAAGTGAATTATATGTCGGAGACGCTTTACTGAACCAAAAGTTGCTTTATTACAAGCGAGTGTCATTATACAGGACTGCAGTTCCTGGAGGAGGTCAGGTCTGCTCCTTTATCCTGCATTACCACAAGCTAACGCAACGAAATGTTGTTCTTTTATGTACTATAAAGTTCAAATTTGAATGACAATAAGGTGTGAGTGAAGTGAAATATATTTATATAGCGCTTTTCTCTAGTGGATCAAAGCGCTTTTTGTCAGAGTCAAACACTGATGACATTTATTAAAACAGACGAGAAGCAAGGAATCAGGCAGAGACAGAGTTGAATTTTGCTTAATTGAGGAGACACGTTATTTGGGCTGTATTCTAGTTACAGATCAAAACCACGTTCTAAAAGTCCAACCCGCGTGCTTCCTCTATTTAATTGGGAGGTCCCTGGTTACATCACTGAAGCTGTCACTGAGGGAAGGGGGTAATATTGACAATTCCAGTTAGAAACAATATACGATTATACAAAAATGCAAATGTGTTGACGCTGGTGATATCGCCTTGTCTCTGCTCTGTCTGCGTCACGGCGGAGTCCGGACACAACACTGATAAAGATAACTGGCAATCTTTTGGACTGCCAGCTTTGCAAAGACAAAGAAAAATACCACCTCCGCACAATTGACAATAATTATAGCAACGGACCTTAATCATGAAAGTTGTGTGATAATATATACATAATTATTCCAACACTTTTACATAGTGAAACCCAATATCTAAGTTAAATTTTGGCACTGGGAAAAGTGTCTTGCCCGAGGACACAACAGCAGTGACAAGGATGACGGAAGCCAGGCAGGAACCTGGAACCTTCAAGTTGTTTTGTTTCGCAATATTATGCAAAAGCAACTTTTCTTACCTTTTGGTACCTGCGGATCTGTATTTGGGATCTGCATAAGTCCTGAAAATTTGCACGCGTCTGCCATTGTAGTCTGTGCCAACACCATAGACCAGGGGTCACCAACCTTTTTGACTACTTCTTGGGTACTGATTAATGGGAAGGGCTACCAGTTTGATACACATATAAATAAATCGCCAGAAATAGCCAATTTGCTCAATTTACCTTTAATGAATAAATCTATATATATATTTTAAAAAAATGGGTATTTCTGTCTGTCATTCCGTCGTACATTTTTTTTCCTTTTACGGAAGGTTTTGTGTAGAGAATAAATGATGAAAAAAACACTTAATTGAACGGTTTAAAAGAGGAGAAAACAGGGAAAATTCAGAATGAATTTTGAAACATAGTTTATCTTCAATTTTAACTCTTTAAAATTAAAAATGAAGAGGAAAAACTAGCTAATTGGAATCTTTTTGAAAAAATTTAAAAAAAGAATATATGGAACATTATTACAAATTTTTCCTGATTAAGATTAATTTTAGAATTTTGATGACATGTTTTAAATAGGTTAAAATCCAATCAAAATTTCGTTAGAATATATAACAAATTGGACCAAGCTATATTTTTAACAAAGACAAATCATTATTTTTTCTAGATTTCCCAGAACAAAAATGTTAAAACAAATTCAAAAGACTTTGAAATATGATTTAAATTTGATTCTACAGATTTTGTAGATTTGCCAGAATATTTTTTTTTAATTTTAATCACAATAAGTTTGAAAAAATATTTCACAAATATTCTTCGTCAAAAAAACAGAAGCTAAAATTAAGAATTTAATTAAAATGTATTTATTATTCTTTACACACACAAAAATACTTGAACATTGATTTAAATTGTCAGGAAAGAAGAGGAAGGAATTTAAAGGGTAAAAAGGTGTTTAAAAATCCTAAAATCATTTTTAAAGTTGTATTTTTTCTCTAAAATTGTCTTTCTGAATGTCATAAGAAGCAAAACTAAACGAATTTATTCGAACAAGTGAAGACCAAGTCTTTAAAATATTTTCTTGGATTTTCAAATTCTGTTTGAGTTTTGTCTCTCTTAGAATTAAAAATGTCGAGCAAAGCGAGACCAGCTTGCTAGTAAATAAATAAAATTTAAAAAATAGAGGCAGCTCACTGGTAAGTGCTGCTATTCGAGCTATTTTTAAAACAGGCCAGCGGGCGACTCATCTGGTCCTTACGGGCGACCTGGTGCCCGCGGGCACCGCGTTGGTGGGAAGTGAGAAGAAGTTTTAAAATAATTAGCGCATGCTTACTTTTACCGCATGCCCTTGGTAAGCGCAGGAGTGAGAAGAGGTTTTAAATCAATTAGCGGTAAGTTGAAAAGGATTTGCAAATCATTGTATTCCTTTTTTATTTACCATTTACACAACGTGACAACTTCACAGGTTTTGGGTTTTGTTTGGGTTTGAAGTCATTTCTAGTGTTTATTGAGCAGAAAACTGGACTGGAAGACAAATGTGCATGCGTGTGTTCGTACTTGACAGCGGCGCAGAGTGGAACCCAAATCGTGATCGAGTTAATTGGTCCGTCGTCTCATTGCGGTTCTCGAAAAAATGAGACCAGCGGCCAGCGCCCGGAGCGTCAGAGATCACTGATCCAAGTTAAGTTGTTTTGGTGAATGAAGTACTTTTCTAATGGGTCACCCTACTGCGTCGCCCCGGGCCACCTTGAGAATACCACTGGAGTGAGAAGGTCTGAGGACGAGACGGACTGACACGCTTTGCTATTTCCTGTCCGCGTGGCCTGCAGCTACACGTTCTCGTGAGAGGACAATGACATTGTGACAGCCAATGAGAGCGCGGCACGCTTCTGTGGGTATTTGTCTAATTGCCTGAGCGGGGCGAAGACTGAGGTTGACTGGACGCCATGTGATCATGTATTCCATTTTTGCTTCTTTGACACGTTTGCTCTGGTTCTCTGCGCTCTCTCTTCTAAATCACCTGAAGATTGCCCAGAACATTTGTGATCACGCGTCTCTCCTGAAGGAATCACCGACTTCCACGTTTGGCAGAGCTCATTGAACTTGATAAGTGTACAGCTGTTACCTTGGACCGGCTGCCAAAAACTAAATTGGTTAAAGCAGGGGTGTCCAAAGTGCAGACCAGGGGCCATTTGCGGCCCGCAGCTAATTGTTTACCGGCCCGCCACACATCCATCCATCCATCCATCTTCTTCCGCTTATCCGAGGTCGGGTTACGGGGGCAACAGCCTAAGCAGGGAAACCCAGACTTCCCTCTCCCCAGCCATTTCGTCGAGCTCTTCCCGGGGGATCCCGAGGCATTCCCAGGCCAGCCGGGAGACATAGTCTTCCCAACGTTTCCTGGGTCTTCCCCGTGGCCTCCTACCGGTTGGATGTGCCCTAAACCCATACCTAGGGAGGCGTTTGGGTGGCATCCTGACCAGATGCCTGAACCACCTCATCTGGCTCCTCTTGATGTGAAGGAGCAGCGGCTTTACTTTGAGTTCCTCCCGGATGGCAGAGCTTCTCACCCTATCTCTAAGGGAGAGACCCGCCACCCGGCGGAGGTAACTAATTTCGGCCGCTTGTACCCGTGATCTTATCCTTTCGGTCATGACCCAAAGCCATCGTGCCCCACCTCCGGGCCTGGCTCCAGAAGGGGGCTCCGGTGACCCGCGTCCGGGCGAGGGAAATCTGGGTCCATGCTTTTTCTTCTTCATAAAGGTCTTCGAGCTGCTCTGTGTCTGATCCCTCACCTTACAAATCTTTTCAACCAATATACAATTGGATATACTGCAAAGACAAGATACTTAGTGTTCCAACTGCTAAACTTTGTTATTTTTTGCAAATATTAACTCATTTGTACTTTGATGCCTGCAACATTGCTTCAAAAAAGCTAAAAAAAAACACTGAGAAAGTTGAGGAATGCTCATCAAACACTTATTTGGAACATCTCACAGGTGAACAGGCTAATTGGGAACAGGTGGGTGCCATGATTGGGTATAAAAGCAGCTTCCATGAAACACTCAGTCATTCACAAACAAGGACGGGGCGAGAGTCACCACTTTGTGAACAAATGTGTGAGAAAATTGTCCAACAGTTTAAGAAGAACATTTTTCAACCAGCTATTTGCAAGGAATTCAGGGATTTCACCATCTAATGTCCGTAATATCATCAAACGGTTAAGAGAATCTGGAAAAAAAACACTGCAAGTAAGCGGTAAGGGCAAAGAATTCGTCCCCTCAGGCGGTACTGCATTAAAAAGCGACATCAGTGTGTAAAGGATATCACCACATGGGCTCAGGAACACTTCAGAAAAACACTGTCAGTAACTACAGTTTGTCGCTGTATCTGTAAATGCAAGTTAAAACTCTCCTATGCAAATTGAAAGTCATTTATCAACAACACCCTGAAACGCAGCCGGCTTTGCTGGGCCCGAGCTCATCTAAGATGGACTGATGCAAAATGTGAAAGTATTCTGTGGTCTGATGAGTCCACATTTCAATTTTTTTGGGGGAACTGTGGACGTCGTGTCTTCCGGAAAAAAAGACGAAAAGAATCATCCGTATTGTTATAGGCGCAAAGTTGAAAAGCCAGCATCTGTGATGGTATGGGGGTGTATTAGTGCCCAAGGCATGGGTAACTTACACATCTGTGAAGGCACCATCAATGCTGAAAGGTACACACAGGTTTTGGAGCAACATATGTTGCCATCCAAGCAATATTATCATGGACGCCCCTGCTTATTTCAGAAAGACAACGACCAAGCCACATGTTACAACAGTGTGGCTTCATAGTAAAAGAGTGCGGGTACTAGACTGGCCTGCCTGTAGTCCAGACCTGTCTCCCATTGAAAATGTGTGGTGCATTATGAAGCCTAAATACTGTTGAACAACTTAAGCTGTACATCAAGCAAGAATGGGAAAGAATTTTACTTGAAAAATGTGTCTCCTCAGTTCCCAAACGTTTACTGAGTGTTGTTAAAAGGAAAGGCCATGCAACACATGCAGTCTCATTAACGTCCTCCCAGCGCGGCAACAACACACAACAACAGCAGTCACGCTTTCGTCTATCGTAAAGCAGTTTGTCTGCGGTAAACAGCAATGTTGTGACACTCTTAAACAGGACAATACTGCCATTTACTGTTAAATTAATGTACCAATGATTGTTAGAAACACACACTAGGTGTGGTTGTCCTCTGCATTTGACCCATCCCCTTGATCACCCCCTGGGAAGTGAGGGGAGCAGTGGGCAGCAGCGGTGCCGTGCCCGGGAATCATTTATGGTGATTTTTTTTTTAAATGTATAACAGTGCAAAATATTGCTCATTTGTAGTGGTCTTTCTTAAACTATTTGGAAAAAAAAGATATAAAAATAGCTAAAAACTTGTGGAAAAATGAACAAGTGATGCAATTATAAATAAAGATTTCTACACATACTGCGATGAGGTGGCCCATACTTGCCACCCTCTCGGATTTTCCGGGAGACCCCCAAAATTCAGCGCCTCTCCCGAAAACCTCCAGAAATTCAGGCGGAGTTGGAGGCCACGCCCCGTCCACGTCCATGCGGACCCGAATGATGTGTCGAAAGCCTGTTTTCACGTCCGCTTTCCCACAATACAAATAGAGTGCCTGCCCAATGACGCATCGAGGTCGAGTTCTTGGTTTCCTATGTGTGTTTATTGTTAGGCAGTCTCATTAACGTCTTCCCAGCGCGGCAACAACACACAACAACAGCAGTCACGCTTTTGTCTACCGTAAAGCAGTTTGTCTGCGGTAAACAGCAATGTTGGGACACTATTAAACAGGACAATACTGCCATTTACTGTTAAATTAATGTACCAATGATTGTTACAAACACACACTAGGTGTGGTGAAATGTGTCCTCTGCATTTGACCCATCCCCTTGATCACCCCCTGGGAAGTGAGGGGAGCAGTGGGCAGCAGCGGTGCCGCGCCTGGGAATCATTTATGGTGATTTTTTTTTTTTAAATGTATAACAGTGCAAAATATTGCTCATTTGTAGTGGTCTTTCTTGAACTATTTGGGAAAAAAAGATATACAAATAACTAAAAACATGTTGAAAAATAAACAAGTGATGCAATTATAAATAAAGATTTCTACACATACTGCGATGAAGTGGCAACTTGTCCAGGGTGTACACCGCCTTCCGCCTGATTGTAGCTGAGATAGGCACCAGCGCCCCCCGCGACTTCAAAGGGCATAAGCGGTAGAAAATATATGGATGGCTAGCTGTAAATATACTCCTCCCCTCTTAACCACGCCCCCAACAACAACCAGCCCACAACCCCCCACTTCCCAAAATCAGAGTTCTCAAGGTTGTCAAGTATGTGTTGGCCTACCAGGCGAAAGCGGAGCTGGCAAGTGCATAACTGGAGACTCCTGCCTGGAGAGGGCACCAGGCCACCGTTCAATTCTGGAGAGGTACCAGACTGGAGCATTTTTTAGCCAACCCAAATTGAGACTCGAGATGGACCAGTCCTTGGAGCACTCTTTGGACCACTCTTCCATGCACAGCTGGAGAAAATCTCTGCGTAGATACACTACCCCCCAACTCCCCCTCAGATTAGGGAATGTCCTTGTGAGTTTGTGACGCCCTTTGAGGCACTTGTGTTTAGAGGCTATATAAATACAATTTGAGTGATTAATTGATGACGGCATCGGAGGTCAGGAGTGATGACACCGGAAGTGGAGACGGTTGATCCAAGGTAACAGAACTCATTCTTGAGAGTTGTGCATTATTTAACTGAAAATCAAGTTCAATAAAAGTGCAAAGTAAGAATATAATCAATCAATCAATGTTTATTTATACAGCCCTGAATGACAAGTGTCTCAAAGGGCTGCACAAGCCACAACGACATCCTCGGTTCAGAGCCCACGTCAGGGCAAGGAAAAACTTAACACGGTGGGATGACAATGGATAAGACCGCAGATGTGGGCGACCGCCCCCCACCCCCAGGGGAGACCGGGGCAATGGACGTCGAATGGGTCCAGCAGAATTTTATGAAAGTCCAGTCCATAGTGGATCCAACTTAATAGTCAATCAATCAATCAATGATTATTTATACAGCCCTAAATCACGATTGTCTCAAAGGGCTGCACAAACCACAATGACATCCTCGGTAGAGCCCACATAAGGGCAAGGAAAACTCACACCCAGTGGGACGTCGGTGACAATGATGACTATGAGAAACCTCGGAGAGGACCGCATATGTGGATCCAATAGTGTGAGAGTCCAGTCCGTAGTGAGGCCAGCAGGAGACCATCCCGAGCGGAGACAGGTCAGCAGCGCAGAGATGTCCCCAACCGATGCACAGGCGAGCGGTCCATCCTGGGTCCGGACTCTGGACAGCCAGCACTTCATCCATGGCTACCGTACCTGTGCTCCCGACCCCCCAAACCCCCAAGGCAGAGGGGTGCAGAGCAGAAAAGAAAAGAAACGGCAGATCAACTGGTCTAAAAAGGGGGTCTATTTAAAGTCTACAAATTAGTTTTAAGATGGGACTTAAGCGCTTCTACTGAGGTAGCATCTCGAACTGTTACCGGGAGGGCATTCAAGAGTACTGGAGCCTGAACAGAAAATGCTCTATAGCCCGCAGACTTTTTTTGGGCTCTGGGAATCACTAATAAGCCGGAGTCTTTTGAACGCAGATTTCTTGCCGGGACATATGGTACAAACAATCTTACACTTTATACTTTGCGGATTGTAAATACGATTGGTTATGGTTTAAAGTAGACCTAGGCAATTTAAGTAAGGCCTGTTAAGTTTTTCAATTGGCCCGCCGGACATTCCCAAATAATTTTTTTAGATCTCTAAGATGGAAAGTGTAGCTGCCGATATGACGTGCAGTGATGTTTTCTAATGACCGTAAGTCTGGAACTATACAAAGTATTTCAATGGTTGGTATCGGCGCTTTTGCATGATATTCTAGTTACTATGGTAATGTAATTAGTTACTTTTGTCATTAAATTGTCATGACGTGGACTTTGGAGTGATTTGTTTTCCCGTGGTGCAAAACGACTGGATCGGACACGACGTGAAGGTAATGACATCTTTTGATAATAACTCAAAAGTACTACCAAAAAACAAAGCGTTTAAACAAAAGGCGCTCACACCGGAGGTACAAACTTGGCTCTGAAAACAACGTAAACTACGGACATAAAAAAAAACTTGCACACTATGGCATGAATAACAAAAACTTAGTTGGAACGGGAAAAGAGCCTGGATCATCAGCATGGATGACAAGGGTGTGTAGAGGATGATGTCGCCAGGCTGACTGCCTGGCAACTACAAGCTTAAATAGTGGTGCAGGGATTGACAGGTGCGTGAGTCCAAACAAAATCAGGTGCGTGAGTCGTGAACACAACAGGTGAAACTAATGAGTTGTCATGGTGACGAAACAAACAAGAGTGCACAATGAGTCCAAAACCAAACAGAACGTGACCACAAAACATGACACTAATTAGTTACTATGGTCATCTAATTAGTTACTATGGTCATCTAATTAGTTACTATGGTCATCTAATTAGTTACTATGGTCCTCTAATCAGTTACTATGGTCCTCTAATCAGTTACTATGGTCATCTAATTAGTTACTATGGTCATCTAATTAGTTACTATGGTCCTCTAATCAGTTACTATGGTCATCTAATTAGTTACTATGGTCATCTAATTAGTTACTATGGTCATCTAAGTCACAGCGGCTCAGACGAGGCACAGAGCAGTGCAGGTGGGGAGCGTTTCCACAGAGTGTTTCCAGAGCCTGAAATGCGGGTGTCAGGGACAGACATTTTTACAACAAAGCTCTAAAGCTCAGTGATATATAAAATATATCAGATTGTAGGTGATTTTGTTTTTTTTACCCTTCGTGTTCGTATTTCGCTGTTTGATGCATTTCTGTTGCGTTTCGCTTGATTGTAAAATGCGTTGATGGAGATGGGGTGTGACATTCCTGTGTTGTCAATATTCTGTGTTTTATCCAACATAGTTAATGTTGTAAATCCCACTGCGGGGGGAGGTGTAGTCAGCGCTGCTTGCAGGAGGAAAAGTCACCGCCGCTGTCCATGTTACTGAGGACGAACCCCATCGGGCGTGTGCTGATGGCGAGACACAGCTGGCGGGTGATTAGATTTCACAGGTGGTACGTGTTAATCTAATAATCTGTTGTCTTTAACAGCAAGCGGCTGGCAGCAGAGGAGGAGGATTGGTGAGACTCAAAAGTCTGGAGAAAACTTTGTTGATCGAATATATGAGCATTAAAACTTTGTTAAAACCTGCAAGCTTGGATCCTGTGAAGTGTCTGTCAGTGGGACCGTTGGAAGTGACTTCTACGCCCATATTCTTTATTTTCATGTACATTCTGGGTGTCTCATTCAGTAAAAAAAATAATAATAATAAATTAGTGTTTTAAGTAAGTTTATATATTTTGTCTGGTTTTGTATTTGTTTTGTATCATCCAGTGAGGTGTTTATTTTTACTTTTATGTTTGGTTTGTACTTCATGAAGTTTTGCACCTGTTTTTGTGTGTGCGTGTGTGTGTGTGTGTGTGTGTGTGTGTGTGTGTGTGTGTGTGTGTGTGTGTGTGTGTGTGTGTGTGTGTGTGTGTGTGTGTGTGTGTGTGTGTGTGTGTGTCTGTTGTTTTGTTTGTTTTCATTATAATTGGATGTATTTGTTTGGTTTGTATGCTTGTTAATCTGGGCTATCCATGAAGTAAGACTACTTTTTATGTTGAAGGGGGGAGATTTTCTTCATCTAAACGAAATATGTGTTTAGTTGCTAAAGTTTAATTGTCTATTGATCAGAAATGCACATCAATTAAGGAAATAGATTACCCCAAAAAAATTGCAATAAAAATTTTATAATAACTTTTTAGGTATTCAGAGATTATTGTGGGGTTTTCTGTGAGTGTTCCTAAAAATAAGACACGTTTTTTTCTCCAAATTTGGCCCCCCCGAGGCAAAATAATTGCCCAGGCCTGGTTTAAAGCATATAATTAAACATATATAGTCAACTTATTTTTCCACTCTACTGCTACTTTAATTGTAGCTTCGAGTTGAAAGCCGAAATATTAAACTAAACAAGTTTTCCCTCAGTATTGTTCGCTTATCGAGAAGAAGTTGGAGGGAAATGAGTCTACAACGGAGCGACAGATCCATCAATCATCTAGACAGTGTAGCCACCTTTTGGAGCAGAATCAAATCTCATTTCTTTTCACAGTTTCCTTTCTCAAATTGAACAGTGTTTTTACGGGACATCACCTGCAGTTGGCGATTTGACTCGAACGCATGTTAACAAAGAAGAACGGCACTCATAAACCGGAGCGCACACACTGGGACGCTGGGCCTTTGTGCATGAATATTTTACTGAAAAAGTTGCGTTGTAAAAGAGAGTCCAGCACTGCATATTCGGTCCGTAGGCGTGACATTTGTTGCGGGACATAACAAATACCATTACCAACGAGCACGTTTTAATGTGCTGTATCTCTGCCATGGACGGCTCACAGCTGGCCCTAATAAAAGGTGTTGCGGCATCGCTGAGAGCCTGGCTCGGCGCGGTTTCAACGAAAAGGCACTCACGTGACTACGGGGCGCCATGACTGCTATTAACTTTGAGCTCATGCTGCGTGTTTGCGGCGCTTCTTGTCAGTTTTTTTCGAGGCGTATGTATGCCCTGTTGTGCAGCACTAAAATATTGCAATTAGTTAACGGCAGAAGAGAAAGTCAAATATAAATAGATGGAAATTCAGTGAGTAAATGATACCAAATTTTGGGCGTAATGATAGATGATAAAATGGAATGGACATCTTTAAGAAAAATACACAACATACACTGGCAAGAAATATGTCAATAATAAAAAATAGAATATATATATATGGATATGTGTATATATGTACAAAAAAAAGTATATACATATATATATATATATATATATATATATATATATGTGTGGGAAAAATCACAAGACTACTTCATCTCTACAGAACTGTTTCATGAGGGGTTCCCTCAATCGTCAGGAGGTTTTAATGGAAGCGTTCACATACAATGGTTATATAGGGCACAGAGTGGGTGGGTACAGGCAGGCGTAGGGGCGTGGTGATTGGCTCATGTGTTGCCTAGGAGGTGTTTCCGTCAGTGACGGCATGCAGAGATGATTTCGCTGCGCTTGTTGAGAGATGACAGGTCTGGGTGATATAAAATAAACAGTTTTGTTGCGATCCGCTACTTGGATCACCACATATGTTTTATACTTCCAGTTGTTGTATCACTGTTCTACACACTTACTTCCTGTTTAGTCAGTCACCATGGTTCCTCATTGATCCCACCTGCTAATCACGGTTTCTGCACACCTGTCACTTTTTGATTACTCACCTATTTAAGCCCGTCCCTTTTCGTCATTCTTTCTGGGACTCTAATTTGCCTTCGAGCAACATTCACGACTGTCTACTACCCGTATGTATTTTCTCGCTAGCTCTTACGCTAAGCCACTGGATATTCCAGCTTTCATGCTGAATGTTTTTTGTTTACTTTTTTGTGTGCTTCGTGCCAAGTATAGTTTTTTTTGTATTTTCTATTCCTAGCTTTCATGCTAGCGCCCTTGGTTTATTTTTGTCTGTTAGCTCCAGTGTTTTTGTTCATAGTCTGTTTTTGTTAAATGTAATGAATCATTTAAACTTACCGTTGCTGTGTTCATGCCGACGCATCCACGAAGGGACCAATTTGGCATCACTATGCCAACCAGTCGTAACAAGTTTCTCTTTTAAGCATAAGTTGCATCTTTTATTACCACTGTTGTAAAGTGTGCTGGATGCAAGAATTTGCCATGTTATTGAATATTTAACATTATTGTTCCAAATGTGCTTGCTGGGTTCTGTACAATCCCTCAAGGTCTGGTTTCTAAAGGAGGCCTTGTGATTATTCCATCTGGTTTTAAACTCTCCTTCAGTTAATCCCACGTACGTGTCGGATGTGTTAATGTCCTTGCGTGTTACCTTTGCTTGGTAAACAACTGATGTTTGTAAGCACCCCCCGTTGAGAGGGCAATCAGGTTTCCTGCGGCAGTTGCATTCCTTGATGGTTTCGGAGTCCTTCAGCCTGGGGGCGGGTAGTCCTTTAGCAATTGCTTTATTGTGATTTGAAATGATTTGTTGCATGTTATTCATACAGCTGTAGCTCAATTTGGTGTTGTTCTTGTTGAATACTTTTCTTAGGGTGTTGCCTTTGGGGAAGTGTTTGTCGATCAGAATGAGGAACTTGTGGCCGATATTAGTTGAGACGTTTTTGCCCCATGGTGGATTGTACCAGATGATGTTGTTTCATTTTCTGCTCTTTTTTGGTTGGTTTCCTGGCGTGGGTTTCATATATATATATATATATATATATATATATATATATATATATATATATATATATATATATATATATATATATATATATATATATAAATATATATATGTATATATAACCCACGCCAGCATAGGTTGCATCTTTTATTACCACTGTTGTAAAGTGTGCTGGATGCAAGAATTTGCCATGTTATTGAATATTTAACATTATTGTTCCAAATGTGCTTGCTGGGTTCTGTACAATCCCTCAAGGTCTGGTTTCTAAAGGAGTTCTTGTGATTATTCCATCTGGTTTTAAACTCTCCTTCAGTTAATCCTACGTACGTGTCGGATGTGTTAATGTCCTTGCGTGTTACCTTTGCTTGGTAAACAACTGATGTTTGTAAGCACCCCCCGTTGAGAGGGCAATCAGGTTTCCTGCGGCAGTTGCATCCCTTGATGGTTTCGGAGTCCTTCAGCCTGGGGGCGGGTAGTCCTTTAGCAATTGCTTTATTGTGATTTGAAATGATTTGTTGCATGTTATTCATACAGCTGTAGCTCAATTTGATGTTGTTCTTGTTGAATACTTTTCTTAGGGTGTTGCCTTTGGGGAAGTGTTTGTCGATCAGAGTGAGGAACTTGTGCCCAATATTAGTTGAGACGTTTTTGCCCCATGGTGGATTGTACCAGATGATGTTGTTTCATTTTCTGCTCTTTTTTTGGTTGGTTTCCTGGCGTGGGTTATATATATATATATATATATATATAAATATATATATATATATATATATATATATATATATATATATATATATATATATATATATAATGTATGATAGATTAACTGCAGTCGGCTTTCACCAAATATAGTTGGGGGCCCAAAAGCATGGACACCCCTGGACTAAATGGTATTCATTTGGATGAAGACAAAAGAATTAGAAGGGAAATAAGTATGAGACTCCCTTCTTCCATTCCTCCGCTCCGTATACTTTTGACAGCGTTGACCTCTTCACGAGGCTCACATGGGCCACGGTGCAATCTAACCTTCATGAGATGCCACCCCCTTCTCTTATCGCCCTGACGGATGCTGAAAGCCTTCCCCTGTTCCTGGCATTCATCTCACAAAGCATTCCGCTCTAAACTAACGCTTCACGCTGCAAGTTGAAATACTCTTCCCACGTGACGGCGCTAACTGCACCCTTGTCTCACGGAAGTCACCCCCACCCCCCCTCGCCCTAGGAGGTGGGGGTGCAAGGACACTCTAACGGGATTACATTTCAAAACTGTCCCCAGGAGCAGGGAAGGATCCCCTTGGTGTCGTTCCAAAAAAAATCATTGCCCGCGGAAAGGACATATTAGGTTTATAGAGGTACCACCAGGACTCTGCAGCGATTAGATTGGAACATGCAGGTACAGACCTCCGAGACGGCGACATTATGTATTTCAGCTGTACTACTGAAACTTGACAAGCTATTCAATAATCGCAATCAATAAACGGGCACTACAAATCACGCACTGCGATACGGTCAATGGGAGCAACTGTAAAGCAAACATGGGTTACTGGTATTATAAATGTAATTCAACACCTGGTGGATTTGTGATGGTGCAACAATTCATCGACACAGACACAAAAAATGGTCAATAAAAGTGATTGTATTTATTACTAAACTGACCCCAATCTTGTCCATGGGGCAGTAGGGAAATTAAGACAGTAATATCAAAAGCGTAATGATAAATACAACAGTAGACGTCCCATAATAACTCATTTTAATATATATATATATATATATATATATATATATATATATATATATATATATATATATACATGCATATACATACATTCAAACCCCGTTTCCATATGAGTTGGGAAATTGTGTTAGCTGTAATTATAAACGGAATTAAAAAAATTTGCTAATTATTTTCAACCCACATTCAGTTGAATATGTTACAAAGACAACATATTTGATGTTCAAACTGATAAACATTTTTTTTTTGCAAATAATCATTAACTTTACGATTTGATGCCAGCAACACGTGACAAAGAAGTTGGGAAAGGTGGCAATGAATACTGATAAAGTTGCGGAATGCTCATCAAACACTTATTTGGAACATCCCACAGGTGTGCAGGCTAATTGGGAACAGGTGGGTGCCATGATTGGGTATAAAAACAGTTTCCCAAAAAATGCTCAGTCTTTCACAAGAAAGGATGGGGCGAGGTACACCCCTTTGTCCACAACTGCGTGAGCAAATAGTCAAACAGTTTAAGAACAACAATTCTCAAAGTGCAATTGCAAGAAATTTAGGGATTTCAACATCTACGGTCCATAATATCATCAAAACGTTCAGAGAATCTGGAGAAATCACTCCACGTAAGCGCCATGGCCGGAAACCAACATCGAATGACCGTGACCTTTGATCCCTCGGATAGCAATGTATCAAAAACCGACATCAATCCCTAAAGGATATCACCACATGGGCTCAGGGACACTTCAGAAAACCACTGTCAACAAATACAGTTTGTCGCTACATCTGTAAGTGCAAGTTAAAGCGCTACTATGCAAAGCGAAAGCCATTTACCAACAACATCCAGAAACACCGCCGGCTTCTCTGGGCCCGAGATCATCTAAGATGGGACTGATGCAAACTGGAAAAGTGTTCTGTGGTCAGACGAGTCCACATTTCAAATTGTTTTTGGAAATATTCGGAATTGTGTCATCCGGACCAAAGGGGAAGCGAACCATCCAGACTGTTATTGACGCAAATTTCAAAAGCCAGCATATGTAATGGCAAGGGGGTGCATTAGTGCCCAAGGCATGGTAAACTTACACATCTGTGAAGGCACCATTAATGCTGAAAGTGTTACGCTTGTGTGGCATTGTAATGCCGGATTCGGTCCTCCGTGGATGCGTCAGCAAGAACACAGCAAAAAGGTAAGAACTAAGGGATTTATTAAACAAAGGGAGCTATGAACAAAAACACTGATACAAATAGAAAGGGCAAATAAAAGCGCTAGCATGGAAAGCTAGGACAAACAAACCGAAGCGCAAAGGCACACAAAAGGCAACACAAAACAACTAGCGTGAAAGCTAGGAATAAAATAAAGCTTAGCGTGAGAGCTAGCGAAAAACGAGAGTGAGAGACAAGTCATAAACAGATGTATGTGAACAAACTAAGATCCGACAATCAGTGAACAGAAAACGCTGGCTTATAAACAGGTGGTGATTAGTAAAGACAGGTGTGCTGGAAAAGAGAGTAGCAGCTGAAACTAATGAGTGACCATGGAAACGAACAAAAGAGAAACTAAGTATGTCAAACCGCAGAGTGATATAAAAATGGAACAAAAATAACAATATGGCGATGATCCGACCATCGGATCACAACAGAAAGGTTCATACAGGTTTTGGAACAACATATGCTGCCATCTAAGCGCCGTCTTTTTCATGGACGCCCCTGCTTATTTCAGCAAGACAATGCCAAGCCACATTCAGCACGTGTTACAACAGCGTGGCTTTGTAAAAAAAAGAGTGCGGGTACTTTCCTGGCCCGCCTGCATTCCAGACCTGTCTTCCATCGAAAATGTGTGGCGCATAAAGTAGCGTAAAATACGACAGCGGAGACCCGGGACTGTTGAAGGACTGAAGCTCTACATAAAACAAGAATGGGAAAGAATTCCACTTTCAAAGCTTCAACAATTAGTTTCCTCAGTTCCCAAACGTTTATTGAGTGTTGTTAAAAGAAAAGGTGATGTAACACAGTGGTGAACATGCCCTTTCCCAACTACTTTGGCACGTGTTGCAGCCATGAAATTCTAAGTTATTTATAAGTTTGAACATCAAATATCTTGTCTTTGTATTGCATTCAATTGAATATGGGTTGAAAATGATTTGCAAATCATTGTCCATCCATCCATTTCTACCACTTATTCCCTTTTCTGTTTATATTTACATCTAACACAATTTCCCAACTCATATGGAAACGGGGTTTGTACATATATACACATATATGTATAAATACATATATGTCCATCCATCCATTTCTACCGCTTGTCCCTTTTGGGGTCGCGGGGGGTCACTGGAGCCTAGCCTAGATACATACACATATACATACATATATACATACATATATATGTATATATATATACATAACACATATGTGTATATATATACATAATAAAAATACATGTGTATACATACATAAATATATGCATGTATATATATGCATAATAATATACACACACATACATACATACATGCATATATATACATTAATATGTATATATATATATATATATATACACATATATACATATATACATACATATATATATATATATATATATATATATATATATATATATATATATATATATATATATAAAACTAATGTTCACGCTGACTTTTTCCCACATGACACTGACCAATGTCATTATTTTTCATATAATATCTGCATGTAATAGTCTGTATTTTAGTGGGGGGGTTTTTTACATCTTAATATTTATTTTGTTTAGTTGACCGGAATACGACAATATTTTCCATTTATTTGTGTAATATTGGGTTATTTTAGCTTGTATTTTTTAGTTAAAAAAATATTATTTATTTGCATCACATATTTTTCAACTAGCTAAAGACATTTAAAAAAAATAATAATAATAATGATCCCTTCACCATCAACAACAATGCTAGTCCAACAGTTTTTGTGGGAGCCAAAAAAAACATTACCTTGGGAAAAAAATTATGATTCAGAACCTAAAATTTTTGAGCCTGAAACCAAAGAGGATGACTAATAACTTTAAGTTAGCACTTCACTATCCGTCTCATGATTGTTAACTACTATGGTGACATTATTCTTGATCAGTCCTAAGCTGAGGTCATGCAGTGACTTTTTGTTTTATATGCGTCTTCATTTTATTCTATCTATTTTCCATCAATGTGCTGCAGTCAGAAGTTAGACTTTAGACCGGCACCGGTCCCTGGAACCAGTGGTTGGCGACCCTTGGTGTAAACAAAATTATTTCCTTTAGGTACTCCGTAATAACTTTCACCTTCCAGGAACCATTTCCACAGGTGTGAAAGTTGCATTTTCACTAAATCGGCCTGTTTGTTGCCCGTGTGCTGGAGTCCCGGGTGGCGACAACCAGACGTGACATCACATGACGCAACCCAGCAATGGTCAGTCTCTGGTGGTAGCTTTTATGCCAGCGTGGCTCCCGAAGTGGATGTATTTTTTTCCAGTGCACAGCCCAGTCAGCTCATTGTGACGAAGAACAGCCTTTCTCGTCTGTTTGTCCCAGCACTGAGGTCAGGGTTCATTTTGAAAACTCCGCTTCGGCCAAAGCAGTTGAATTATTGCGGCTAAGCCAGCCTTCATATCGTCATCCCTCGTTTCAATTGCCTCATCAATCAAACTCAATGGAAACACAAGCAGAATGTTTTATTGTCTTGTGTGATACACGCAATAGTGTAGTTGCAGTTTGGCAGGTTTTAGTGTGAGGAAAGACTCACAGTCTGTTTAATGTCCCTCGATGATAGTCCATATGGCAGTTATTGTAATGCAGGGAGTGCCATGTTGGTTGGTGTCAGTTTATTTGCATACAACAACAATGTAATGCATTACATGTTGTTTCATATGTCAGATTTTTCTAACAGATATATTTCTCAGATTTAACTCTCTTTCCACAGTTCATTTTCATCACCTTTAAGTTCAAATTAAATGTTGACTCTAAATATTATGTATCTAAATGCGGAATCTAAACATTTAGATTTGTATTTAAAGTTAAATGCCGACAATAACTATGCTATCAATAAGTTCAATCCAAACTTAAATCTTAAACATAAACCTATATATTTTTGACTCGATTTTCTCTGATTCAGCTATTTTCATGACATTTAAGTTTAAATGAAATGTTGATTCTAAACATGATATGTACATATGTATATGTATGTATACAGTACATACAAAAACATATATATATACATACATAAACATATACTGTATATATACACATACAGCGTATATGTATATATATATGCAAATATGAAGATATATATATATATATATATATATATATATATATATATATATATATATATATATATACTGTATATATATACGGTACTGTATATAAAACTACATATGCATATACACATTTACACACACACATATATCTATATCTATATATATATATATATATATATATATATATATATATATATATATATGTATATATATATATATATACATATATATAGATATAGATATATGTGTGTGTGTATATATACATATACACACACACACACACACATGTGTATATATACATATACACATTTACACATATATATTTATACGCATATACATACATATATATACATAAACACATATATATACACATGCAGTACATATAAATATATATATATATATATATATATATATATATATATATATATATATATATATTACACATACAGTATATATATGTTTAATATAAACATATTGATTTATATTCAAAATTTAGGCTTGGATTCAATATTTACATATAATATTGACAGTCAACATTTATTTACTTTGTACTTATATGTAATGAAAATTAGCTAAATTCGAGAAAAGTGATTTAAACCCAAATTAAGCTAATTTTCATTACATTGAATTTCAAATAAAAATTTGACACTAAATACTATATATATATATATATATATATATATATATATATATATATATATATATATATATATATATATACACATGTATATATGTTAAAGCTAGACCTAAATTTAAATATAAAATTATATGGTTAGATTTTCTCAGATTAACCTCACTTTTCTCAGATTTAGATCATTTTCATCACATTTACGTTTAAATAAACGTTGACTCTTAATATTATATCTAAATGTTAAATCTGAACCTAAATCTTAAATATAAACCTTTATGTTTTTAACTGACTTTTCTCAGATTCAGCTAATTTTCATCACTTTTAAGTTTAAATTAAATTATATATAGATGTTAAATCCAAACATATAGATTTATATTTAAGATTTATGTTTAGATTCGACATTTAGAACATAATAGAACAAACACTTCATGTAATATTCCAGCTGGGAATGCCCACATTCAAAAACGTTTGTTTAGATGAAGAATCAATCGCAATCCCCACAAAGGCTTAAAATAAGCGTCTTTCTGCCACCTCTGGGGATATAAGAGCGCACCAGCCTTTCGGTCCATGGCCACATTTGAATTTACTTTTCGCAAGTTTGAGACCAAGCTGTCAACAATAACCGTGTAAGCTAGCATTAGCTCACTGCTTTCAATGCACCACTAAAATACTCTGTCTGCGTTAGCGCTTATAATAACAATATCACTCATTTTCAGGTCTTGAAGTACTGTTGGCGCTTTCTGGATGTTTTTAAGGAGTATAATGAGCACACCAGGGGACCCCTCCATCTGTTGACTCAATTGTTAGATGTTTATTTATAATTTCGAATGCATAAAAAAAGCTCCAAACATTATATTTTTGAGCCCGAACACAAGGAGGATGAGCAATAAGCTTTTGAAGCTGAGAGCTAAACGGATGTGGCTCTATTGGGGCGGTATAGCCCGGTTGGTATAGTGGCCATTCCAGCAACTTGGGGGTTCCCAGTTCGATATAGATATAATATTTACAGTCAACATTTAATTTAAACTTAAATGTGATGAAAATTAGCTAAATCTGAGAAAATCGACGAAAATGTACCCATGTAGTTTTATATTTAAAATTCAGGTTTAGCTCTAACATTTATATATAATCAAAATTGTAATCAAACTTTAATGTAATGAAAATTAGCTAAATCTGAGTGCAAATTAACATACATGTTAAATCTAAACCTAAATCTTAAATATAAATCTATGTTTAGATTTTCTCAGTTTTAAGTTTAAGTTTAAAATTTTGGATTAAATATTATTAAATTTAATATTTTTTTTATTTATTTAAATCAAATATAAAGAAATAGCTTTGTATTTAAGATTAAATGTCGACATTACATATTGTATCTAAATGTTGAATCGAAACCCAAATCTTTAACATAAACCTCACTTTTCTCAGATTCAGCTCATTGTTATCACATTTAAGTTTTTAAACTCTCCAGCACCCCCCGCGACCCCTAATGGGACAAGCGGTATAAAATGAATGGCTAAATATATGGATTTATACTCAAGATTTAAGTTTGATTTGACATGTACATATAATATATACAGTCAACATTGAAATTAGCTAAATCTGAGAAAAACCGAGTTAAATTCCGATTCGGCACATTTTCATCACATTTAAGTGTTAATTAAATGTCGACTCTAAACATCATATCTAAATGTTAAATATAAACCTAAATCTGCTCTCAAAATGGCACTTCTGCTAATTTGTGTGGAGGCTGCTAGAGGGCGCTGCCACATAACCACAGAAGAAGAAAAAGAAGAAAACACTTACTGGTGAACCTGAAAATAAAACCAAAAGAACTTGAGGCACAGAATTTAAAACATGGGTGTCAAACTCTGGCCCGCGGGCCAGATTTGGCCCGCCGTGTAATTTCATTTGGCTCCTGAGGCAATATCAAATTAACATTAGAGCTGGCCCGCCGCTGTAACACCGCATTCACCACTAATACTCGTCAACCGTCCCAATTTTCCCGGGAGACTCCCGAAGTTCAGTGCCCTTTCCGAATTTCTCCCTATTTCCAATAATATTGGGGGCGGGCCGTAAAAGCACTGCTTTTGGCGTTCTCTACATGTCGGCACGTCCGCTTTTCTTCCATAAAAACAGCGTGCCGGCCCACTCACATAATATATGCGGATCATACACACACACAAGTGAATGCAAGTCATACTTGGTCAACAGCCATACAGGTCACACTGAGGGTGGCCGTATAAACAAGGTTAACACTGTTACAAATATGCGCCACACTGTGAACTCACAGCAAACAAGAATGACAAACACATTTTGGGAGGACATCCCCACTGTAACACAACATAAACACAACCGGACAAATATCCAGAACCACTTGCATCACTAACTATTCCGGGACGCTACAATATACACCCCTGCAACCACCAAACCCCGCACTAACTCAAACCCGCCGCCGAAAAAAGGCATTCAATTTGTGTTTTTATCTTATTTGATATGCCATTGATATTTTTTAATTATTATTATTTGAAACTGGATTTTGCATGTCACTATAAAGTTATATAAGCTTTACTTGGTTCATATTCAATGCAAAACTTGTTTGGGTCCCTGATCTGCCTCCGCTTGGGATGGTTTCCTGCTGGCTCCGCTGTGAACGGGACTCTCGCTGCTGTGTTGGATCCGCTTTGGACTGGACTCTCGCGACTGTGTTGGATCCATTATGGATTGAACTTTCACAGTATCATGTTAGACCCGCTCGACATCCATTGCTTTCCTCCTCTCCAAGGTTTTCATAGTCATCATTGTCACCGACGTCCCACTGGGTGTGAGTTTTCCTTGCCCTTATGTGGGCCTACCGAGGATGTCGTAGTGGTTTGTGCAGCCCTTTGAGACACTAGTGATTTAGGGCTATATAAGTAAACATTGATTAATTGATTGATTGATTGATTGATATTATAAGGTTAATTTGTTCAACCTCGGCCCGAAGCTTTGTTCAGTTTTACATTTTGGCCCGCTCTGTGTTTGAGTTTGACACCCCTGATTTGAAATGTTTTTTTCACAACATATTAATTTGCAATCAGGGTATGTTTGCACAGAAACAGCCATATCAAATTTAGCCAGAGAAGAATACTGACATCCTTGTGCGGAGTCGGCGTAAACATGCAATTCAATATCACTTTATTGAGTCCTAATTGGATTGGAGCTTGAATCCGAGTGTCCCCGGTGGGAAGAGGAGGACCACTTGTCTGGGGAGCACGTCATCAAGAGCGGAACTCGGCTAAAAGCGTCTAATAATATCGCAGCAACCTCTGAGAGTGGATCAGCACCCTCACCGCTTGGACAGCGACGGTTTTGAAGTCGTCCTTTTGACCCTCGTGCTTTCTTCGGGGGCGACATATGTTGCCATCCAAGCAGCGTCTTTTTCATGGACGCCCCTGCTTATTTTAGCAGGACAATGTCAAGCAATCAATCAATGTTTATTTATATAGCCCTAAATCACAAATGTCTCAAAGGACTGTACAAACCTCTACGACAGTGGTAGGGAACCTATGGCTCTAGAGCCAGATGTGGCTCTTTTGATGACTGCATCTGGCTCTCTGATAAATCTGAGCTGACGTTGCTTAACACGATAAGTAATGAATAATTCCACTTGTAATCACAGTGTTAAAAATAATGTTCAAAATATAAATTATTCTCATGCATTTTTAATCCGTCCATCCATTTTTCTAACGCACCTGTTCAAGAAGTTGCGTCAATGGTAAGAAGTTATTTATTTATTATTGGTTAGTGTGGGGCTTGCCCTCCTGGGGGTTCTTCGGACCCCAAGAGCCTGTTTCAGGGTTACAATATTGTTTTATTTTTCAATAAGTCTCTCAGTTGCTTTCCAGCAATTGTATTTCCAGCCCCAACCCCGTCTCTCCTCCTGGTTGCTGCTTATAACAGAGCGACAGGTGATTAGATAACAAGGCCCAGGTGGGCCATCTACGCACCTGTCGCTGCAGGCCCGCAGGCCACGCCCCTTCACAGTTAGCTTCAGAATAACAATGTTATTACAAAGAATAAGAGACCTATTATACTCTAGAAATGTTGGTTTTACTTCAAAATGCACGCGTTTAGTTGTGTTCAGTGTTAAAAAAATATTATATGGCTCTTATGGAAATATATTTCAAAATATTTGGCTTTTTGGCTCTCTCAGCCAAAAAGGTTCCCGACCCCTGCACTACGACTACGACATCCTCGGAAAAACCCACTGAAGGGCAAGGAAAACTCACACCCAGTGGGACGCCAGTGACAATGATGACTATGAGAACCTTGGAGAGGACATCAAATGTGGGCAACCCCACCCCCCACCTCTAGGGGACCGAAAGCAATGGATGTCGAGCGGGTCTAACATGATACTGTGAAAGTTCAATCCATAGTGGCTCCAACACAGCCGCGAGAGTTCAGTTCAAAGCGGATCCAAGACAACAGCGAGAGTCCCGTCCACAGGAAACCATCCCAAGCGGAGTCGGATCAGCAGCGTAGAGATGTCCCCAACCGATACACAGGCGAGCGGTCCATCCTGGGTCCCGACTCTGGAGAGCCAGTACTTCATCCATGGCCATCGGATCGGACCCCCTCCGCAAGGGAGGGGGGGGGGGGACAAAGGAGAAAAAGAAAAGAAGCGGCAGATCAACTGGTTTAAAAAGGAGGTCTATTTAAAGGCTAGAGTATACAAATAAGTTTTAAGGTGAGACTTAAATGCTTCTACTGAGGTAGCATCTCGAACTGTTACCGGGAGGGCATTCCAGAGAACTGGAGCCCGAACAGAAAACACTCTATTGCCCGCAGACTCTTTTTGGGCTTCAGGAATCACTAATAATACAGAGTCTTTTGAACGCAGATTTTTTGCCGGGACATATGGTACAATACAATCGGCAAGATAGGATGGAGCTAGACCGTGTAGTATTCTATACGTAAGTAGTAAGATAAGATGGAGCTAGAACATGTAGTATTTTATACGTAAGTAGTAAAACCTTAAAGTCACATCTTAAGTGAACAGGAAGCCAGTGCAGGTGAGCCAGTTCAGGCTTAAAAGGATCAAACTTTCTTGTTCTTGTCAAAAGTCTAACAGCCGCATTTTGTACCAACTGTAATCTTTTAATGCTAGACATGGAGAGACCCGAAAATAATACGTTACAGTAATCGAGACGAGACGTAACAAACGCATGGATAATGATCTCGGCGTCTTTAGTGGACAAAATGGAGCGAATTTTAGCGATATTACGGAGATAAAAGAAGGCTATTTTAGTAACGCTTTTAATGTGTGACTCAAAGGAGAGAGTTGGGTCGAAGATAATACCCAGATTTTTTACCGAGTCACCTTGTTTAATTGTTTGGTTGTCAAATGTTAGAGTTGTATTATTAAATAGAGGTCGGTGTCTAGCCGGACCGATAATCAGCATTTCCGTTTTTTTGGCGTTAAGTTGCAAAAAATTAGCGGACATCCACTGTTTAATTTCATTAAGACACGCCTCCAGCTGACTACAGTCCGGCGTGTTGGTCAGCTTTAGGGGCATGTAGAGTTGGGTGTCATCAGCATAACAGTGAAAGCTAACACCATATTTGCGTATGATGTCACCTAACGGCAGCATGTAGATGCTGAAGAGTGCAGGGCCAAGGACCGAACCCTGGGGAACTCCACACGTTACCTTAACATAGTCCGAGGTCACATTGTTATGGGAGACGCACTGCATCCGATCAGTAAGATAAGAGTTAAACCAAGACAGGGCTAAATCTGACATACCAATTCGTGTTTTGATGTGCTCTAATAAAATATCATGATCGACGGTATCGAAAGCAGCGCTAAGATCGAGGAGCAGCAACATAGATGACGCATCAGAATCCATCGTTAGCAATAGATCATTAGTCATTTTTGCAAGGGCTGTCTCAGTAGAGTGATTTGCCCCGAAACCGGATTGAAAGGTTTCACATAGATTTTTAGACGCTAAGTGTTCATTCAGCTGCTCTGCAACAATTTTTTCGAGGATTTTCGAAATAAAGGGAAGGTGAGACACCGGTCGGTAGTTTACCATAAGGTCAGGATCAAGGTTAGGTCTTTTAAGGAGAGGATGAATAACCGCTTTTTTGAATGCTACGGGAACAGTGCCCGAGGAAAGTGATAAGTTTATAATATTGATGGATTGATTGATTGATTGATTGACAATGTCAAGCCACATTCTGCAGGTGTAACAACTATTTATCCAGGGTAAGACAATTAAGATCATATTTTCAATTGCAATGTTGACCTTGGCATGTTAGATACACTATATTGCCAAAAGTATTTGGCCACCTGCCTTGACTTACATATGAACTTGAAGTGCCATCCCATTCCTAACCCATTTGGTTCAATATGATGCGGGTCCACCTTTTGCAGCTATTGCATCTTCAACTCTTCTGGGAAGGCTGTCCACAAGGTTGCGGAGTGTATTTATAGGAATTTTCCACCAATCTTCCAAAAGCGCATTGGTGAGGTCACATGCTGATGTGTTATGTTTACTAAGGGGAGATGACGGCAGACTGACACCAGGTGGCAGTAATGTTCATAAATTTATCATATACATATAGTCAATGTATATATAATAATAACAAACAATACTACTGAACTATATAATGGAGTGTGACAAAATCCAAGATTGTATGTGTGTGACTATGTGTGTAGATTAGCTGAAGTGTGTCTTACCAAAGTGTTGACGAGAGCGAAGGAACGAGGCTGTCCATGGGGCATGCAGTGGATCCGGGGTGAGAGAGATGCGTCGGAGTCGTGGGGCGAGCGAGGAGTCAAGGAACGAAGGGAGGCATTCTAAATCCAGGGCAACGGAAGGAAAACAGGTACACCGTGAAAAACTGCTGAAAAACGGGAGAAGACAGATGACACATCAAGCCACGGGGAGGAAACAAAAATAGCGCATAAAGCTTCGCTTATGGTTCATCATATGAAAACTAAGTTTCCGTGAGGATCCCTGGGTCCACTGGTCTTTTAAGCAGCTCGCCCTCATCAATTCCAGGTGTGTAGAAAGGTAATCGTCTGCAGGCTTGTACCTGCGTGGGCGTGCTTCTCTCAGCACTGTCCAAGCGCGCTGTCAGCTGAGAGAGCGCATGAAGCACAGATGAGGACGCAGTGGAATGCGCCCTGGCTGTGACATGATGTTGGGTCAAGAAGGTCTGGCTCTCAGTCTCCATTCTAATTCATCCCAAAGGTGTTCTATCAGGTTCAGGTCAGGACTCTGTGCAGGCCAGTCAAGTTCATCCAAACCAGACTCTGTCTTCCATGTCTTTATGGACCTTCCTTTGTGCACTGGTGCACAGTCATGTTGGAAGGAAAGGGGCCCGCTCCAAACTGTTCCCACAAGGTTGGGAGCAAGGAATTGTCCAAAATGTTTTGGTATCTTGTAAAATTCTAAGTTCCTTTCACTGGAACTAAGAGTCTAACTCCTGAGAAAAACAACCCCATACCATGATTCCTCCTCCACCAAAATTCACACGGTTCAAAATCCACCATTCTCCTGGCAACCTCCAAACCCAGACTCGTCCGTCAGATTGCCAGATGGAAAAGTTTGATCCATCAGTCTAGAGGAGGCGTCTCCACTGCTCTAGAGTCCAGTGGCGACGTCCTTTACACCACTGCATCCCACTCTTTGCATTGGACTTTGTGATGTATGGCTTAGATTCAGCTGCCAGGCCATGGAAACCCATTCATTGAAGCTCTCTGCGTACTGTGCGTGGGCTAATTGGAAGGTCACGTGAACTTTGGAGCTCTGTAGCAACTGACTATGCGCTTTAGCATCCACTGACCCCCCTCTCTGTCAGTTTACGTGACCTACCACTTGGTGGCTGAGTTGCTGTTGTTCCCAAACTCTTCCATTATCTTATGATAAAGTTGACTGTGGAATATTTAGGAGCGAGGAAATTTCACGACTGGATTTGTTGCACTGGTGGCATCCTGTGACAGTTCCACGCTGGAAATCACTGAGTGCGGCCCTTTCACAAATGTTTGTAGAAAAAGTCTCCAAGTCTAAGTGCTTGATTTTTAATTGGGACACCTGATTCTGTTGATTTGAATAGGTGGCCATATACTTTTGGCAATATAGTGTATGTTGAAGTCTCTCTTATTTAGCACAAAATGTGTTGGCACATAAATTAATGTTTTAGACGGAAATACACTTTTCAAGCATAAAGTGAACATAATCTAGTATTAATTCAATTTAAACTGACATTATGTGCTTTAACTGTCATATAGTGTCTGCTTTTAAGTCTGCGCGGTGCAAAAAGAGTAAAACATATATATTTTTTCTGTTCAATTTTTCCTGTGCTTCTTTTAAAGTTAACATTATGAGGAACACTTCAAACATTGATAGCAATGTCATATAATCCAAAGTTGATTCAATCTTTTTGAAAAAAAATAAAGTTCAAAACAGAGAGTGTGTCCGGTTCAAAGACTGATCACATATTTTTAACAGACAAGAAGCAAGGAATCATACAGAGACAGAGTTCAATTTAGCTCATGAGGAGAACGCATGGGGCTGCACACTTAGTCACAGTCTCGCACTACGCTCTAAGGTACAGACATTGAAAAAAAAATAAGTTCAAAACAGAGAGTGTGTCAGGTTCAAACACTGATGACATCTTTTCAACAGACAAGAAGCAAGGAATCATGCAGAGACAGAGTTCAATTTAGCTCATGAGGAGAACGCATGGCGCTGCACACTTAGTCACAGTCTCGCCCTATGCTCTAAGGTACAGCTTTATTTATTCAGGAGTTCCACAGTCAACATCACTAAGGCCGCCTCTAAAGGGAGTGGTCACATATATCATGCAAAGCAGGTCAAGACGCACGATACGTGACGGAATGTGCTGGGGGCTTTGTTTTTTCACCTTATCTCCGCTTCGTCTGCGTGCTGTCGTCCTATCTTCGTTGAGGTCCTTGAAGTCCTTGGCTGTTGGCGGGCTAAAACAAAAAGATAACATCTGCGGCTGAGGCCACACCTCGGACCAGAAGTTTCGTCTTAGCACAGATACAAAAGTCTAACTTGAGCACAATAGCTATTAACTTTAGCAAGACTTTAAGCATACTAAAGGTGTAAAGTAGCAAGGAACTGGAAGCGGAGGATTATTTTGTGTGGAACACAATGAGCAAGCGCAAACGTGGCAAGCCGGGTGTTGTTGGTGCGGCACCAAAGCGGCAATTAAAAAGTCATATTCGTAATTACCATAAGTCAGGGTTCTGATGTATTGAAAACGGAGGGTGTGCGCGCACACTTCTAACTTCTTCAGGTTGCCGAGTGAAAAGTTGCACATTTCTAAAAATAAAACTCCCCGAGGTATTGCTATCCCCGTGATTGCTTTACATCGCAGAGTTCACAGGGACTTCTAGCAATACGTATCAGAGACCCGCTTCAGCGTGTCTGCAGATGGCATAATGATGAATACATTAGTATAATGCGGCGAGGAGACATAAAGAGGGCATTATTCTGTTTCAGCAGCCTGTGCTTTGGACCAAGCTTCAGCGTCATTTCACCGTTGAATAGGCGACCTTTGTGAGTGACAGTTATCACTGCCATGTCAAACCTAACCTTTCACAGTATGTGCCACTTTGATAACATACACACATGTCCGAACCCACCAGGTGCCGTTAATGACATTATTCAGAATTACAGTACATCTCACACACACTACTGAAATCCTCTCACACACACGACTGAAATGTGTTCCTCTCATTCACACTACTGATATCCTCTCACACACACGACTGAAATGTGTTTCTCCTATACTGGGGCAGCGTAGTTCGTTTTTTAGAGCGGCCGTGCTAGCAACCTGAGGGTTCTAGGTTCGATCCCAGATTCTGCCATCCTAGTCACGGCTGTTGTGTCCTTGGGCAAGACACTTCCCCCACTTGCTTCCAGTGCCACCCACACTGGTTTAAAAAATGTAACTTAGATAATGGGTTTCGCAATGTACAGCACTTTGAGTCACTAGAGAAAAGCGCTATATGAATGTAATTCAATTCATAGACACTACTGATACCCTCTCATACACACAACTGATTTGTCTCTCATACACAGTAGTTAAATCCTCTCATACACACTACTGAAATGTTTTTATTTCTTACACACTACTGAAATCCTCTCATTCCCACACTACTGAAATTATTTTCTCTCATATACATTACTGAAATCTTCTCATACACACTGTTGACTTTTTTTCTCTCATGCACTACTGAACTCCTCTCATGCACACTATGGAAATGTTGTTCTCTCATACACTCGTGAAATCCTCTCATGCACACTATCAATCAATCAATCAATGTTTATTTATATAGCCCCAAATCACAAATGTCTCAAAGGACTGCACAAATCATTACGACTACAACATCCTCGGAAGAACCCCCAAATTGAAAACTATTGAAATCATTTCATACACACTACTGAAATCCTCTCATTCCCACACTACTGAAATTATTTTCTCTCATACACATTACTTAAATCCTCTCATACAC